>NC_054705.1:24367633-24420133 GCF_016097555.1 Gigantopelta aegis
TGCCGTGGTATGTACCGTCCTGTCTTGTAGAACATGTATATAAAAGAACCTTCGCTTCTAAGGAAACATATTACAGGTTTCTTGTACGTACTACAGTGGTATCGTTAAAGAAAACAGACATTAACTCAGGCGAGCGCTCGCAGTCCTCGTGTTATAACTGTAGTCTGTGATTTCCACTATGGAGATATTCGAGATTCAGATTCGAGCAGTTATGCCCATACAGCTAATCGCAATTCTGGAAAATTTCAAAAATAAATTATTTAAAAAATAAAATTTAAAAACATTAAAGCAACACACTGGTAAACAATCAAAGCTGGACTTTTCCTTTTAGACTGTTTGAAAAATTGAATGTATCGACGAAAACCAGACACACACATTTCGGGACAGCACACTTCTGTGTTCATTTGTTTTCAATCTGTTTTAAACTCTGGAGCTAATTTCACTAAACATCGTAAGTTTACGTCTGCTACTAGTAGTTATACCGGCCATACGTTTACATGTGTTTGGCATCAATTTCACATAGAACATTACATCAGTGTGGAAGATGGAGCATTTTAAGGACCCAAAAAAAAAAAAAAAAAAAAAAAATTGTATTTCAGACTATATAAAATTTTGTTGTATTTTTAATAGTAATAGGCCTAAGAGTTGTGGTTTAGTCGTAGATTTAAGTTTTTGTTCTAAACTAGGCTTACGATGTTTTGTGAAATTGGTCCCTGCACACCATAATCCCCATAGGAAGGCGAGTGACAGAGATCTGCAGTAACAACGCCATCTACAAAGGCTATATCGAACAATCTCCTAAGGAAGGCGAGTGACAGAGATCTGCAGTAACAACGCCATCTACAAAGGCTATATCGAACAATCCCCTAAGGAAGGCGAGTGACAGAGATCTGCAGTAACAACGCCATCTACAAAGGCTATATCGAACAATCCGCTAACGAAGGCGAGTGACAGAGATCTGCAGTAACAACGCCATCTACAAAGGCTATATCGAACAATCCGCTAACGAAGGCGAGTGACAGAGATCTGCAGTAACAACGCCATCTACAAAGGCTATATCGAACAATCCGCTAACGAAGGCGAGTGACAGAGATCTGCAGTAACAACGCCATCTACAAAGGCTATATCGAACAATCCCCTAAGGAAGGCGAGTGACAGAGATCTGCAGTAACAACGCCATCTACAAAGGCTATATCGAACAATCCCCTAAGGAAGGCGAGTGACAGAGATCTGCAGTAACAACGCCATCTACAAAGGCTATATCGAACAATCCGCTAACGAAGGCGAGTGACAGAGATCTGCAGTAACAACGCCATCTACAAAGGCTATATCGAACAATCCCCTAAGGAAGGCGAGTGACAGAGATCTGCAGTAACAACGCCATCTACAAAGGCTATATCGAACAATCCGCTAACGAAGGCGAGTGACAGAGATCTGCAGTAACAACGCCATCTACAAAGGCTATATCGAACAATCCCCTAAGGAAGGCGAGTGACAGAGATCTGCAGTAACAACGCCATCTACAAAGGCTATATCGAACAATCCCCTAAGGAAGGCGAGTGACAGAGATCTGCATTAAAAACGCCATCTACAAAGCCTATATCGAACAATCCCCTAAGGAAGGCGAGTGACAGAGATCTGCAGTAACAACGCCATCTACAAAGCCTATATCGAACAATCCCCTAAGGAAGGCGAGTGACAGAGATCTGCAGTAACAACGCCATCTACAAAGGCTATATCGAACAATCCCCCAAGGAAGGCGAGTGACAGAGATCTGCAGTAACAACGCCATCTACAAAGGCTATATCGAACAATCCCCCAAGGAAGGCGAGTGACAGAGATCTGCAGTAACAACGCTATCTACAAAGGCTATATCGAACAATCCCCCAAGGAAGGCGAGTGACAGAGATCTGCAGTAACAACGCTATCTACAAAGGCTATATCGAACAATACCCCAAGGAAGGCGAGTGACAGAGATCTGCAGTAACAACGCCATCTACAAAGCCTATATCGAACAATCCCCTAAGGAAGGCGAGTGACAGAGATCTGCAGTAACAACGCCATCTACAAAGGCTATATCGAACAGCCGAAATGTCAGGACATTTGATCCGTGTTGTACTTTAATAATCTCAGCAATTTCAACAATTATTTTAATATTTTATAAATTATAGATGTTATTATACTAGTCCTAGCTTTGAAATTCCATGCTTGCATCATTTTCAAAATACGTTCAGGGAGTTTGAAAATCCCATAGGTAATTAATTCATAATGCAATAACGTTTGTGCCATTATGCCATTTATGTTCATAATAACAAAAGTTTGCTTTGTTTAACGACATCGCCAGAGCACATTGATTAATTAATCATCAGCTATTGGATGTAATTTGGTAATTCTGACTCGTAGTCATCAGAGGAAACCCCCTAAATGTTTCCATTAGTGGCCATGGATCTTTTATATGTACATTCCCAAAGACAGAAAAGCACATACCACGGCCTTTGACCAGTTGTGGTGAACTGGTTGAAACGGCAAAAACCCAATCAGTTGAATGGATCCACCGAGGTGGTTCGATCCTGCGACACAAGCATCTCAGGCGAGCACTCAACCGACTGAGCTAAATCCCGCCCCTGTATATAACAAAACATAAATTAGTTTGTTTTGTTTAACGACACCATTGGAGCACATGTATATGTTAATCATCGGCTATTGAATGTCAAACATTGGTAATTTTGACATATAGTCTTAAAGAGGAAACCCGCTACATTTTTGTTCCATTAGTAGCAAGGGATCTTTTATATGCACCGTCCCACAGACAGGGTAGCACATACCACGGCCTTTGATATACCAGACGTGGAAAGAGAAATAGCCCAATGGTCCCACCAACGGGATCGATCCCAAACCGATCGTGCATCAAGCGAACGCTTTACCATTGTTTGTAACAAATGCAATTTTGTGAACATTAAGGTGCGTCTTATGGTGCAGTGAACCCTCCCCCCCCCCAAAAAAAAACACCCCCCCACAACAAAACAACAACAAAAAAACCCCAAACAAAAACAACCCCCCAAACAAACAAACAACAACAACCAACAACAAAAAACAAAAAAAACAAACAAAAAAACCCCCAGAAAACAACAACAAAAAACAACAACAACAACAACCGAGATAACGTTCATTAAAATTAAATAGGATAGTGATTCAAATTGCTCTTCTTTGCACCCTCAAACATTTGATAAACGTTATACACATCGTCCTGTTTCGCTACACACCGTCCTTTTTGACAGCCAGTATAAACAGGAGCTATAATTTGCTCGCTAAAAACTAATTTTAGATTCACGAATGATCCTGAATACTATAGCCTTGAATACGATTACATTGCAATGACTGAACAATTACAATGCATCTACATTTTCACAAATCGATAATAAATGTAGCCATATCGGTAAACATATATCTCTTCGCAGTAACCCGTAAACACCTGTTTTAGAGAAATCACCTAAACGCCGAGTGATGTTTCATGTCATTTATAATTATCTTCGTGCTTGTATCCAATTAAGGTTCAAGCACGCGGTCCTGGGCACACACCTCAGCTATCTGGGCTGTCTGTCCAGGACAGTGAGTTAGTTATTAGTTGTTGTTAGTGGTTAGTGAGAGAAGTCGGTGTAGTGGCCTAACACCTACCCACTGAGTCGTAAAACTCACTCGGAGACGGTACCGGGATACGAACTAAGTACCTACCAGCCTTAAGTCCGATGGTTTAACCACAGCTATTGCTTTGTCGTGTGCCCAGGGCAGTGTGGTTGGACAGTTATTGAATATACACACTTAAACAGATTATATCATCACCATTCAGGAATCTGTAGCTAGTGGTTTTATGACGAGTGCCACCCTTAGGGTGTATACTACCAAATCAAATCCCATTGACGACAATAGTAACATAAGCGTATCAATCGACATAACCACCAAGGATATAAACACTACCACCCCTCACTCTTAAAGTGAATCAAAAACAAATTGGGGGTGAAGCTGCTCATTTCAGAGATAACGGGTAGCGCGTATGACTACCCTAGTTCTGCACAAAATTTGAGTACTTTTTTGTTACAAGCACAAGACTACTTGACACAGTGGTACTAAATAAATTAAAATTGCATACATTTTTTGCTCAGAAGAAACTATTATTATGTTTTACAACCAACACACTCACATTCATTACCAATCACAGGACTTAATATGGTGTTAACGTCTCTATCAAAAGTTGGGTGCACAACGAACTTTTACCCAGCCGGAAGTTATTTGGTTTAGTACTACTCTAACGTGTTTTGTTTAATACAGTTTCTTCTTAGAATAATTATTTGTCTGCGAGTGTTGTAATTGACAATTTAACCTAATATGCTTGGGGAAATATGATGTGCACGAATATTATTACTAGTACACGGAAAATAAAAATGACATTAAACTAATACAAACTTCATACGGTCGATACGACCTTTAAATACACTTAACCAGATTTTATATTATTAATGAGAATTGTGAACGATACAACTGTTATTATAACCATAGCCGTATTTCTGCGCAGCACAGAGTTGTAGAGACATTTCAACAAGTCCGTATTGATGAGAACGCGCTCATTCGTGTGAGTTTGTCTCACGAAAAGAAGTTGGATTTTGTTTTACACACACACACACGCACGCACGCGCGCGCGCGCACACACACACACCACACACACACACACATACACACTTATTAACTTTTATTGAATTAATTCATTATTAAAACATATTAGTTTATATTATTACACGCATGTACAACGTATCACCGCAACACATCAGACCACATGACATCAAATCACCCCGCACCGCACTGCACCCCGCATTGCACCACGCACCGCACCACACCACACCCCGCACCACACCCCGCACCGCACCGTACCGCACCACACCCTGCACCACGCACCGCACCGCACCGCATCACACATCACACCGCACCGCACCGCACCGCACCACCACACCACACCACACCACACCACACCACACCACATCGCAACATATTACACTACACCACACCACACAACACCACACCACACCACATCACACGACACTGTACCGCATCATACCACAAGGCACCGCACTCAATCGCACCACACCACCACATTAGTTTTGGGAATGTATTGGAATTTCACACCACACACCACGATATTACACCACACCACACCACACTACGCCACACCACAACACTACCTAACACACCACATAACAATACTCCACATACACCATACTGCATCCCATCACATATCAGACCACACACATACACGCGCACACACACACACACACACACACGCACGCGCGTGCGCTTAAACATCACATTATATCACATCATATATCATACTACATCACATGACACCATATCGCATCACATCACATATTACATCAAACCACATCGCATATCACTTCAAATAACATCATATAACCCCCCCCCCCACACACACACACACACACACACACGCACACACACACACACACAATGACATCACATCTTATATCCCACCAAATGACATCTCATCGTATACCACACCAAATGACATCACATCTTATATCACACCAAACGACATGACATCTTATATCACACCAAATGACGTCACATCTTATATTACACCAAATGACATCACATCTTATATCACACCAAATGACACCACATCGTATATCACACGAAGCCACATCGCATCAAATCACATCAAATTTGTATTAAACAATCGTCGATACCTGATTATTGTGCAGGAATTATATATACGAGCGATGTTATTATAGAAATACTGTTTACTAACGCGCTCATCCCTGTTGCCATGCATCCGGGTATTGATCATGCTATATGTAAAATGGTTTTGTACAATTCAATCATAGAAACACCTGTGGTGGGTAAAAGCAAAAAAAAAAAAAAAAAAAAAAAAAAAAAAAAAAAAAAAAAAAAAAAAAAAAAAAAATGTAAACAAATTTTTAAAAAGGTAAAGAAAAGAAAAAAGTGACTAATACAGTCGTTGATACAGGAGATTGAAATGAAGATCGTGCTGCCTGGATTTCTCATGCTAAGAAAAGTGCAGTACGTCGCCAAAACGACACCACTGGAGCACATTGATGTATTAATCATCGGCTATTGGATGTCAAACATTTGGTAATTTTGACATATAGTCTAAGAGAGGAAACTCGCTACATTTTTCCATTAGTAGCAAGGGGTCTTTTCTAGGCACCATCCCGCAAACAGGATAGCACATACCACGGCTATTTCTCGTTTTAGCCAGTGCATCACGACTTCTATATCAAAGACCTTGGTATGAGCTATCCTCTCTGTGGGATGGTGCATATAACAGATCCCTTGCTACGTCTGGTGGTATCGTTAAGCAAAACAAACTTCATCTCAGTTTACGCTATATATCATCTGTTACGAAATGTGTGAACTTCCCATATTAGTAGTTATTCAAAATGATATCTACCGAAACCGTGTGTGGTATGTTATTTATTACCCACCTTCAAATATGATAAAATCTGACATTTACTTCTAACATAACTCAACGAGGCATCACAATGCACAGAACTAAGTCTAGGGAATATGACGTCACTTACCGAAATGTCGTCATTAACAACTAATTCGCACCTAGTGATGCGTATGCAATTTGTATGTGTGACGGAACATGCTCTTATCTTTTCGCCTGTGGCGATGTTAGTTGTTTTAGAGGGCCGTGTGAAGCTTGGTTACGTAATACCTCCGCGCGACCGTGCGTCCCAATATGCACTTAGACCAGGTGTGGAGGCCATGTGGCCAGTAGTTACGTAATACCTCCGATAGTGCGGTTTACGACCTGGTATTTCTAGCGACCTGGCGACAGTAAGTCTGACCATCTAAGAAAAAATACCGTCTCTGGGAGTTGTGGCAAATTCACATGATAGGTGAGGTACCGCGTTGTGCCCTCAAGCGATATTCGCTGTCTCTCCGATTTTTGAATAAATAGATAGGATTTTAGATATATCGACGATAATCATTGGAAGGCTCCCGGGGAACGTTAGTGCGACTGGACTTGGTAAATATATATATTTATGCTCTGTTGTATAACCTTGATGTGATTGATGTGACCTTAAATATTTTAATACTGTATTATACCAATATTCTTTAGACAGTGTCTTCGGTAATCTGACGAAGTAAATTGTAGACTTACTGTTCTAATATTTTTATACGAGTATTTGGTAAGATAAAGCTTAGCCGGTCATCCTAGAGGACCTAGGTAAACTGTATGTTATTGTCTTTATTGTGATAGGTACCAGTATTAATTCTGTATTACAAGGTTACTGAATGAGTAGTTAAAGGTTAATTAAAAATTAACCAGTTAGGAATAGAGTTGTAATTCCTTTATTAATTAAGTTCCCCTGGCAGCGTTTCTCAATTATCACACGTGTGAGTGTTGTATCACGGTGAAGTGATTAGAATATTGTGTAAACTAGACACCTAGTGATTAACTAATTAAGTGATTATTTCTGGGTTGTTATTATATTTTTAATAGTTCAAGTAGTTTATTATTTGCCAAAAAATATACATTTTATAGGCATACAAACATATTTACAATAAAATAATACATTGTACACATTGCGGGGAATGGTGAGGTCTGCAGGATAGACCTATTAAAAGTTATCACAGTCGATAGTAACATACAGTAATGAAATAAATACATAAATAAAAACATACTCATAAATCAAGGTTGTCTGTTCTATGTGTGGTAGCAGTTATCAAGTATTTACACAGTTTAATTAACTCTCTTGAGTTATCGGCGGACAGTATTTGTGTTAATTTCAGAGTCGATGGTTTATTATAATAATAAGTTTTAATATATTTATCTCTGATAGTATAGTAGAACGGACAAACTAGAACAAAGTGATATTCGTCTTCTAGTACATTCATGTTGCAGAGATTACATATCCTATTGCTTCTATCGATATGATGGTATCTGCCCGTTTCTATGGAGAGAATATGTGCAGAAAGTCTAAATTTACTCAAAATACGTTTATATTTCAGGGCGATAGGTTTCTGAAGGTAAGGTTGTAGACAAAAATTATTAACAATGAATTTGTATAGAAGACGCTTTTGAGAATTATTAAATACAGCAAACATAGCCTGAATAAATTGATCTGTCATTCTCTGCTTGAATAATGATACAAATGTTCTGCTATTTTCTACATTTTGATTGTACCATATATGGCCAAAACCATTAGTGAGAAGGAGGTCTCGTACTTGACTAACTCAGTTGATGGTACGTGGTTTTCTTATGCACTCGTCATAGAGGGCGCTATAACACTCTTTTAAAATACAATTATCTGTATTCAACAACTTTATCCAATATTTTACAATTCGTATATTCCTACTTATATACAGAGGTGATAGGCCTAATTCATAATACACCATCATATTAGTAGTACTCCGTTTCACGCCTAAAATACGTTTACAAAATTGCAAATGTAGAATCTCGTGGCTGTTTGCTTTGTTAAAACCCCACACTTCACACCCATAAGTTAAAATACTACTAATATATGTATCAAACAATGATAGTAAGGTTTCTGCATTTAAAAAATAGTTACTAGTTTTAGCAAATAAAGCAGCCATAGCTTTTCTACCTTGGTTGCATATTACCTTCTGAGAGGTGTTAAATTTTCCATTATAATGAAGACAGACCCCCAGGTAGTTAAAACTATCGACAATTTCTAAAGTTTGTTCGTGATAGGTCCACTTTTCTTCAGGTTTCACATTTCCACCTTTTCTGAATACTATGAATTCCACTCAATTGTGTATATATACAAAGTGTCTAACATACTCTGCAATTCATGTACACTTTCAGAGAACAATACTGTATCATCGGCGTACATTAGAAGACAGAGGTGAAGCATATTTAACTGGTATAGACAGTCCGTGGTATTTAACAGTTCCATTTCTAAATCATTGACAAATAAAGAAAATAAAAATGGCGAGAGGGCTTCTCCCTGAATTAGACCAGATTTGTACCAGAACGATTCAGGTATTTTCCCCTGATATTTAACACATGATTTGATCTGACCATACATTGATTTTACAACATTTGCAAGCTTGCTATTTAATCCTAATTTATAAATTTTTAGCCATAATGCCTTATGTTCAACAGTATCAAATGCTTTACTATAGTCAATAAAGGCACAATATAGTCTTTTCTTATTGCCAAGCGTAAGAGTTATAAGGCTATGTAAAGCAAAAATAGCGTCAACTGTGCTGAAACCAGACCTGAAGCCAAACTGGGCATCAGATATTATATTGTAGGTTGAACTCACATTCAGTAATCTATTGTTTAAAATTGAGGTAAACAATTTTGCTAAGTGGCTCATGAGAGTAATACCTCTATAATTGTTTACATCGTTTTTATCACCCTTTTTAAATATGGGGATAATAGTGCCGTTGCACCAGTTCTCTGGAAAGATACCCGAATCTAAAATAACATTAAAATGTTTACAGATAATAGGTACCATTATATCTTTACATTCCGTGAAAAACTCATATAATATACCATCTATTCCGGGGCTTTTGTTATGTTTAACTTTACTTAACGCAAATAGGATCTCTTGTTCAGTAATTCGACTGTCTAATTCTTCATACAAGGCTTGATTATCTTGATCAGTGCAATCGTTCGTTCCTTGTGTATTATCGTCTTGCTTAGAACCAACGAGGTCTTTGAAGTATTTAACAAATTCGTCTATTGTTATGTTACAGTTATGCCTTTTTTGAGATTTATTAAATTTCTTGTAAAATGCTTTGGGGTTGTATTTCCTGAGAGTACCAATCATATTTCCTTCTTGCATCAGGTAAGATGAACGCAGTTTCCTTTGTAATAACTTGTATTTGTTCTTAGCTTCTGATAATTTGAATCTATTCAGATGGCTACGATTGTAATTGAATTGTCGGAGAGTATACCTGTACCTATTATACAACTTTGTGCATTCCTCATTGAACCAAGGCTTGTATTCATGAACAATACCGCGTGTGTTTGTGTGTACTGAGCAGTTGTTACCCGTTCGCATTTCGCGCTTACAGGTCTCGTCAAAAATATCGTGTAGCATCACTGTCAAGTTATTAACGCACTCATTAACAGAAGTTTTATTAAGAATAAGATCATCAATGCATGCACTGAGTTTGTTTTGCCTAGAAGTAACATTGTTAAGCGCTGTTTCTTTTTTATCAGTATTCCACTCGTATATATATGTTTTGTTACCACTTTTACAAGTACACCTTGATTCATTTACGCCATCTTGTTTTCTTAATAACATGAATATAGGTGCATGATCAGAGTAAATATTAAAATCCCCAACAAAGAAATCGTGTATAACATCTAAAGAATATTTATCTACAATACAATAATCTATTAAGCTTGTTCCGTTTTCGTTATAGAATGTGATTTTTCCGGTGCAGTCACTAGCCGACCTGCCGTTTACTATTCTTACGCCAGACGCTATACACATGTTTAATAAACATCGTCCCATGGCGTTTACTTTCACATCTTCCGAGTTTCTTTTACAGTAAATATCGCTCTCGTAATCAAATAGCTTAGGAACGCAGCCGATATCATCAAAGAATGCTTTATCATTTTCTATAAAATCACTCTCTTGGCCAACACGCCCATTAAAATCGCCCATCAGTATAACATGCCCCTGATCTTTAAAATATTCAATATTTTCTTCCACTGTTTGCAATAAGTCACAATCATATACTGTATAAAACTCACTTCGATCTGGTGGTAAATATACAAAACATAAATAATTATCTACATTGTCAACAAACAGCGATTTATCACATCTTATCCAAATTATGCTATCGTGTTCCATGTTTAAAATTTCAATATTATCATTTAAATATTCTTTATATAGTAATACCAGTCCACCACCTCGACACCTCTTCCTTGGCACTACCTCACTGGTATAACCTTCAAGACTTATATTGGTGTTCACATTTAACCAGCATTCCGATAGAAACACGATGTCACTGTTATTAAATAGATTAACGCAGTCTATGTTTTTTATTTTGTCTGCTGCACCGCGTTGAATATTCCACGCACATATTTTTAAAACGTCACATTTCGTGGATCCACCACCCCCCGCGTTGTCTTATTCAGCATTTTCGTCAACATTCTGTGGTCTGTGTGGAGGGGAATGGTCCGATTTTGGAGTGGAGGGAGTTGCCTGACGTTTCGAAGCGGGTCTAGTATTACCCGGTAAGATCGCCGGTCAGCATGCGGCGGATCACACTCTTCATACAGTTTGCCGTCAACAAAAAGCTTGTCTCTTACCATTCTGGTTTTATGTCCAACTTGTCTGGCTCTCTTAGCGACTGGGTATAGTTTTTTGCGACGTTCCTCCACCGCCACAGGAAACTGTTCGTGTATACTGTATGGCTTGCTGTTGTTAATTAACTACTGCGGCAAGTACATTTGTCAGCGTAGTGTTAATACAAATTTCAAAGTGTATTGTGTTTTGTTGTGTTTTCTAGTGAACTAAACGTGCTATATGTTATATATTTATATAAGATCATATCTCTGATTATACCTAGAGCCGAGCTACTCGGGTATTGGACTGCCCGATACAGAGAGATCTAATAGATATACAGTTAGGAGAGATATTTGGATAATCGTGTTTTATTCAGTCACGGGTATTATAGGATCCCCGTGACAGTATGACACACCCAGAAGTTGACCAGGTGCCTAATAAATATAATATTATATTCGCCTTTCTTTTGTTGTTTCATTTAGTTTGGTATTGATTTACTACTGCTTAATGCCCCACTAATTTTCTCTTAATGACTTTATCCGGGACAAGAGTGGACAATAGATTGTGTGCGCATTAGTCTTAATTTCAAAACTGAACTCCTGAACTCCTATCAATTACCTGCTTTGATATTGATGTCTTCTATAACTAAATGAAATAATGGAATGGAGAGAGAGAGAGAGAGAGAGAGAGAGAGAGAGAGAGAGAGAGAGAGAGAGAGAGAGAGAGAGAGAGAGAGAGAGAGAGAGAGAGAGAGAGAGAGAGAGAGAGAGAGAGAGAGAGATCCCCTCCCCTTTTTATTTGCGACAATTGTAAACACTGTCAGTACTGTGGGTTGAATGTAGAATGTAGACTCGTCAACTAGCAGACCGACCGACGTGACGTCACTAATGCTAGTTTTAGCGCTGGAGAATATCGCAGGAGATATCACAATTGTAGTGCCAGCGATATCTCCCACAAAAGCCTTTAATGGATGACAATACCATTTGTTTGATTCAGCCCACTAACCACTAACACCTAACCCAGTGTTTATTTAAAAATGCTTTGAACAACTAGGCCCTGATGTTTTCCTTAATCTGACACTACAGTAGGCCCAGTTTCACAAAACATCGTAAACGTAAATCTACGACAAAACCAACATTCTTATTACTATTATAGTAGAACAAATATAGTTAAAAATACACATATTTAATTTTCTTTTGTCCTTAAAATGCTCCATTTTCCTTAATGATGTAATTTTCTTTGTGAAATAGAAGCCAAACACTTGTATGCCCGGTATAACTGCTAGTCGCAGATGTTAACTTACGACGTTTTGTGAAACTACCCCCAGACCTTTAATTTACGCTTCACATTACACATAGCATTAAACTAACTTGTTCACGACTGGAACAAACGTTACAAGGAGAAAGCCGACACCCCTATATGAAACCGGTTGACTGTGTTTTGGATTGGACTTTCGTGTTTTTCTTGCAAAAGTTGTAAATGTCGGAAACATTTATGAGTTAATATACAAATAATACAACTAAATGTCTGTTGCATCAGACTGAAGAAACTGTTTATTTTCGACGAAGCACTTAACTATCGTTTGGTTGTTGGAAATTTAAAAACTGACAGTTTTATTACTAAGCGCTCTTTTAGGCAACACACCGCCATTCGTCATGTCGTTACTTGCTGTAGCAGCTTAATATAGTCCGGTTTAGGAAATAGTTCCTCATAAAAAATATACTACAAAATTCTGATATGCTTTTCGAAATCTTTCTTTGATCACGTAGGTTGACCTCTGTAGTATTTAAATAACCCACTGGTTTGAAGTAACTTGTTATAATATAGTACTAACTGATAGCAGCTGTACAAGTGGTATGGTGCCACTTGTATAACAACAACACAGGGCGGTGGTCAGGCATAGGGGCCATTAATTGAAAAAAAATTGTGGTCGACCTATGTTGATTTTAGCACTCCCTAAAATTAGTAGTCACATGACCCTCTCGACAGTGTTGTATTTTTCACAGAATATATTCTAAAATAGAAATTATATTGAATTGCTTGGAGTAATTAATGGTGGTGTGTAACCTTAAGCTATGTCCTCACATATAAACCTAATAGGGAATAGAAGAATGGAAATGTTTTATTTAACGACGCACTCAACACATTTTATTTACGATTATATTGTGTCGGACATATGGTTAAGGACCACACAGATATTGCGGGAGGAAACCCGCTGTCGCCACTTTATGGGCTACTCTGTTCAATTAGCAGCAAGGGATCTTTTATATGCACCATTCCATAGACAGGATATCACATACCACGGCCTGTAATGTACCAGTCGTGGCTGGAGCGAGAAATAGCTGAATGAGCCCACTGACGGGGATCGATCCCAAAACGACCGCGCATCAAGCGAGCGCTTTACCACTGACCACTAAACAAACTTCTCTCTGACTGACCTCTAACAGCTAATGCATTGTCCTGGATAAAGAGTCACGATAGCGGATGTGTATGCCCTGGAAAGCGTGTTTGAACCTTAATTGGATATAAGCACGAAAATAAATTGAAAATGAAATGGAATGGTCTGCCTCCTCACCTACCCCCATTTACAAAATTAACAAACCACTATACGGGTATTCTTCAAATAGTCTTACAATCGATATAGCCATTTCCGCTGTAGTGTAAAGCTTTAGTTATCTAATGGATAAGTGACGACTTAATGGCGAAGAGCTTTTGTGAAAAATGGGGGTCCAGGTGTTATTTCCGTCATAATGGGTATTATCAGATCAAGTTCAAGTTCAAGTTCTTTAAGTTCTTCAAGATCAGATCTAGTCCTCGCTCTCATCGTGTAAGAGACACAATGTAATTTAATGTGTCAGTGGACCTGGCGGGAAACTACTCGTTCACGTCTGCCTTGTAGTCTGCTTATAAAGTAAAATGAACCAAACAATGTCAGCCAAATGTCAAATAAACAGTTAAAGTTTGTTTTGTTTAACGACACCACTACAGCACATTGATTTATTAATTATCGGCTATTGGATGTCAAACATTTGGTAATTTTAACATATTGTCTAAAGAAGGAAACCCGCTACATTTTTTATAACACCCCGCTACACCTTTTTATACACCATTTCATTGACATAGTAACACATACCACGACCTTTTATATACACCATTTCATTGACATAGTAACACATGCAAGGATCTTTTATATACACTATTTCATTGACATAATAACACATACCACGACCGTTTATATACCAGTTGTGGTGCACTGGTTGGAGCGAGAAATAGCCCAATGGGCCATTGTGTAAGAGATAGAATGTTAATTTAATGTATGTCAGTGGACCTTGGCGGGAAACAACTCTTTCACATCTGCAGTGTCGTCTGCTTATAAAATAAAATGAACCAAACAATGTACGTCAAATGTCAAATAAACAGAGAGACACAGTGAAGTGAAACAGAAGAACAAATTTAAGAAAAAGGAAAAGAAAACAATAACAATAAAACATAAAATGTGAAGTTCCCTTAAAATGTTGGGTTTCGTTTTTGTTTATTGAGGTTTATTGGTATTCGGGCGGGACGTAGTCTAGTGTTACAGCGCTCACTTGATGCGCTGTCAGTGTGGGATCGATCCCCGTTGGTGGGACCAGTGCACCGCGACTGGTATATCAAATGCCGTGGTATCGTGTATGTGGGATTGTGCTTATAAAAGATCCTTAGCTGATAATGGCAAACTGTAGCGGATTTCCTCGCTTAGACTATATGTCAAAAATTACCAAATGTTTGACATCCAATAGAAAATGGTTAGTAAATCAATGTGCTCTAGTGGTGTCGTGAAACAAAACAAACTTTTTGTCGGTATTAGTTTTCGCCACGCATGATAAATGCTTCAATGTTATGTTCGGTAAGAATTACTGAGCGTACCATCAGCGACGCACATGCAAACATCAGAGTTGATAATATGACATTTCTTTAAGTTAGGTATACTTATTATTATATAGATTCATAGAAACCGGATGGAATGAGAACAAAACAAACCAAGGGCATTAGCGGCCCGATCAATAGACACATTAAGAATTTCATTGTTGTAAACAGGGCGACATTTCCTCCAGCAATTCACTTCCGTTGACACACGACTGACTTCCGGTTTTCTCTGGCAACTGGACGAGTTTTTGAACTTTTATTCAACTAAGCCGTCGTTCGTGGAACGGCGATATGTTGTGTACTATTATAACACAGGTTTGGACGGGGAGGGGGAGAAGAAGACCCGATTGCACTGAGAGAGATCGATCCCGCAACCCGTCGCCGCTGACAGACAAATGATTGGCTCACTGAGTACAAAGCAATTCCACAGGCGAACAGTTCCACAAACACATATTGAATAACGAAAGAAACTTGAATATTTTAACATATACATTTTTTTTTTCATAATGAAATAAATTCGGTAGATAGACTGTCAAAATAGTCCTAAAATGTTCACAAAAACTAATGCAGGGGTCGAAATATTGCCGTTCCGACCGGTTTTTAACCGGCCAACATCACCAAGGGCCGGGAGATATTTTTACCTGAAATTATTCTACGTTTATACTTTAAAATTTTTGTTCAGGCAGATTTTGATTCGGTCCGTTAAAATTTTAAACTTACCACGGCTGGGAATTTCAGCCAATTTCGACCCATGGCTAATGGGATTGAAACTAAAAAAACAAAACAACAACAAAAACAACAGCAACAAAAAAAAAACGAAAAAAAAAAAAAAAAAAAAAGATATATAAAAAACAAAAACAAAAAACAAATAAATAAATAAAAATTAATAACAAAAAATACAGTAAGCCTAATTAATATTTACATTTTCTTTTGTTGTTTAATATACTTGACGGTCAAACATTTTTTACGCCTAAAATATGTTCTGCTATGGAATAAATATATTTACTAACAGCCGCAATGTATTTATGTGTAGCCTATTGTGTGTGTAACGTTATTGATCGTTAACTAAACCCACGCGTAAAGTGCAAATGTATTTCTGGGTTGATGTATAAGACATTCGCTGTAGAGTTCCAGGAAATTAAAAACACATCAATGACTAGATGGCACACCTGATATTCTAAGGGTCTTTGGAACGATCTATCTTCGTCGCTGAATCCAGTGCGTTGTAGTAGTTTATGTCACAGCGAGTTGGAGGCGGGGCGTAGCCCATTGGTATAGTGCTCGTCTGAGGAGCTAACGGGTTAGGATTGAAGAAGAAGAAGGAAGGAAATGTTTTATTTGACGACGCACTCAACACATTTTAAGGGACGGGACGTAGCCCAGTGGTAAAGCGCTCACTTGATGCGCGGTCGGTTTAAGATCGAGCCCTGTCGGTGACCCCATTGGGCTATTTCTCGTTCCAGCCAGTGCTCCACAACTGGTTTAACAAAGGCCGTGGTGTGTACTATTCTGTTTGTGGGATGGTGCATATAACCGTACATATGCAGGAATGTATGCAGAGAGGGATCAGGTCTGGGGTGGGGGGGGGGGGGGGGGGGGGGGGGGATCGGGGTTGAGTCATGCTTCCACGGGAAATACAGTAAAAAAGATAAATAGCACCCGGATATGGGAAGAGTGAAAACAGCAATATAATATACATTTATCTGCAGAAACAAACACATAATATTCATTAATTACCTGAACAAACATCTGCATCAACAAATACATATGTAATTTAAGCCTTATAAACCTGATACTAGTGATAATAATATATTCAGGTAAAGCGAAGATTGTCGGAAGTAACAGAGCCATGAAAGAACCCCATCAATTCACCACTACGGGGTTCGTGAATTATTTTTCACGAATCCACACACCCTCGTACATTCTCCATTAGTTTATACAGACGTGAAATGCAAGCTATTTGAAATTACTTCCAACTCATATGCTTTCACGCAACTTGAAGCATCTCTTTACAAAATTGCATAATAGAGCTTAATTCCGGAATATTGTTGCGTGTAAGGAATAAGAATTTTTAATTATTAGTCAGAAAATAAAAATGTGATTCTTGTTTTATTATTTTATGATGTAAATCATTTGTAAAAACATTATATATCGGGCACTTGATAATGAAATGATATTCGTCTTCAACTTCTAGGGGACAGTTGGGACAATATCTCTCATTCGCAGGGACAGGTGGTTTCTTGTGTCTTACCTTTTCAATCATAAGTAACTGTGCACTCAGACGAAGCCTACTAAAAGCTTTTCTGCTGTCATAGTCTTTGGTATGTAATAAATAGGTCTCAACTGAATTCGAAATTTGTTTGAATAACATATACGTGCGCATTTTATTACCATATTTGTTAGAATGTTTGTTTAATGTTAGCTGTGTTGTAATATATTGAATAAAGTACTGCTCGCATTTAATTATGATTTCACCTGAAGTGCATGCAGTCGGTACCTCTGGAGTTGAAGATAGATGTGTAGGAATTCCAATTAGATTTGCAACATTAAAGGGACAGACCCTAGTTTCAACCAATGAAATTAACACTAAGTTTATTTAATCTAGTTTCAACCAATGAAATTAACACTAAGTTTATTTAATCTACGAACCTGTAACACATTTGGATAAAGTAACAACTAAGTGAAACATAAGTCTGTGACTTTAAAATGGTGAAATACCCTCTAAAAATAGACTAAAACTCGACTCCATACCTGTTACTTCTCAGACGCACGTGCGTTTTTTAAAATATGAGAAATGCAGTTTGTGATATTAAAAACATCAGGATGACCATAAACTCTTCGAATGTACTGAAATGGATAAACTAAACAATAAAATCTAAGTAAAGTATGATTTAAGTTATCAAAAACGGCTCTAATAGTAAAAAATATGGCCTAGTGTTTAAAAACTAGGGTATGTCCCTTTAATAAGTTCAGCTACCCACGACAGTTTGTTGTTCTGACCTGACTTTGAGCTATCAATAAACGCAGCAGTTAACAGTGGGTTGTTTGAAGTCTGGATATGTAATACATATTTAAAGGCATTAATAATTACAGTAGAATCTCATTGACTCGAACACTGTCGGTGCATCAAAGTCTGTTCGACCCATCGGGTAGTTCGAACCATGCAATTGGCCGTTGTCGGGTGCTTCTCTAACACAAAAACCAATCGGAATACCTCGCATATTTCCGTAAAACTGGCTTGGGCGAGATGGTCCGATTGACTCATGAGTAACAAAGTCGCCGTCAAATGTCGGATGAAATACATATTTGTAACTATTATTTATCACCGTTAAATAAACAAATAACAAACACACTGGCAGTTTGTATTTATAAATATTTATTAATTTTAAAAAATCGTCCTTTATTATGCTGTTGTAGAATCTTTTGCGACATATTGACAACGTTGAGAAAAAATGATAGTGCATGAAGCAGAGGCGGAGGCCCTTTAGCCTACCTGTCATTGTTGCAATCACTACATTACATTGATATCTCGTGTATTTCAAGTTAAAAGCAAAATATGCCGACGCTCATGCGTAAAATGATTACAGTAAACCGGCGAGGTCTGCCTAGGCTCACTAATTGATTGGTGTTACATGCAAGGTTCATTCAGCTAACGATTATCGTAGTACAATTGTCTGTACTAGAAAGATAATTACCGATAGGTGCTAAATAAACAACATGATAAGCCGGCATATGATCGAGGCTTTATTCGTTCCACTTCCGAATTTATAATAACTTACTCTGTGTGTCACGGGGATCCTATAATACCCGTAACTGAATGAAACACGATTGTCCAAACATCTCTCCTAACTGTATATCTATTAGATCTCTCTGTAACAGGCAGTTATACCCGCTGTGGCTCGTCTAGGTATGATCAGAGATACGATCTTATATAAAGTATATAAAGAACGTTTAGTTCACTAGAAAACACAACAAAAACACAATACACTTTGGAATCTGTATTAACCTACGCTGACAAATGTACTGCCGCAGTAGTTAATTAATAACAACAATAATAACAACCCAGAACTGATCACTTAATTAGTTAATCTCTAGGTGTCTAGTTTACACAATATGCTAATCACTTCACCGTGACACAACACCCACACGTGTGATAATTGAGAAACGCTTCCAGGGGAACTTAATTAATAAAGGAATTACAGCTCTATTCCTAACTGGTTAATTTTTAATTAACCCTTACTACTCGTTCAATAACGTGTGATAATTGAGAAACGCTTCCAGGGGAACTTAATTAATAAAGGAATTACACTCTATTCCTAACTGGTTAATTTTTAATTAACCCTTAACTACTCATTCAGTAACCTTGTAACACAGAATTAATACTGGTACCTATCCCAATAAAGACAATAACCTACAGTTTACCTAGGTCCTCTAGGATGACTGGTTAAGCTTTTTATAATTATTTAGGACAGTGAGCCTACAGATTACTGCGTCAGATGACCGGCAGCACCGTCTAAATAATATTGGTATAATACAGTATTAAAATATTTAAAGTCACATCAATCACATCAAGGTTATACACAGAGCAGAAAATATATATTTACCAAAGTCCCGTCTGAACTAATATAGATCGTTCAGTGGACGACGACCGTTCCCTTGGATACTTCCAAAATGTTTCTCGTCGATATATCTAAAATCCTAGCTATTTATTCAAAACTCTCAGAGACAGCGAATATCGCCTGGGGGCACAAGGCGGTACCTCACGTATCATCTGAATTCCACAGCGACCAAGACGGCATATCTTTCTCTTAGATCGCCAGACTCAATGACGCCAAGTCGCCAAATCACGGTTGTAAAAACCGCACTCGCGGAGGTATTACGTAACTACTGGCCACATGGCTCCGCACCTAGGCTGGGTGTGTATTAGAAGTACAGCTCGATGACCGTCGCGCAAAGGTATCACGTAACAAGTTGCCCACCTGGGTTAAGTGCATTTGGAACTGCACACGGCCTTCTAAAACAATTAATATCGCCACAGGCGAAAATAAATTAAGAGCATGTACCGTCACACTGTGACTGACGTGAAAGGGTCGATGAAAAATTTGTACATAAATATCTTTTTTTATTTCTTCGGACAGACTTAGTCGTTCGAGCTAAATATGTTTAATTTTACAGTTCGGACCAATAAACTGGTTCGAGAGAAAGCTTCTGTTCGACCCAAGGGGTATTCGACCAATCAGCACCAAAATAAAAGGGTTTAATAGAACAAAAAATCGGGACATTGTGCTCGGTTCGAGAATACCGGTAGGTTCGACCGTTGGGCGTTCGAGACAATGAGATTCTACTGTAGTATATCATACGTCAGTGGCAGTCTTCTTAATTCTGCTAATGCTGCAGCATTACTGGTATTTATTGACCCCCAAACTCCATATACAGAATTTTATGTGAACTTTTTCTACATCAAAAGTAAAATTTATGTTACAAACTTGTGGTCCCCAAATTTCACTCCCCTATAACAGCACTGGTTTAGTTAATGTATTGAATACTTTAATGCAAATATTAATAGGTGGATTGTGTTTGAGAATGGATTTTAATAAGTTTTTGTTTTTTAAACACCAATGTTGAATTTACCATGACTGTCTCTAGTGATACACAAATACGTGTAATCATTAGCGATGTTAATTTTGGGTGACCCTATTATAAATTTAAGGTGATCTGTGTTCATTTTACGCTTATTGACGACAGTAACGTTAGCTTTTTCAACATTAATGGGAAGATCATTACATACAGCATATTGGTTGACAGCATTCAGCGTACTTTGGAGCCCTGACGCTGAAGGGGACAGAAGCACCAAATCATCTGCGAATAAGAGATGGTTGATCGTGCATCAAAATACTTAACAATGTCATCTATAAAGATATTAAAAAGCAAAGGGGATAAATTACAGCCCTGTCGTACACCACGACTAGGATGGAACACGGGTGATGTACCTGCTGACGTTTTAATTTGATATGAGTCACCTATAAACACAGAGTGAATTCATTTTACAAAGTTACCAGTAACGCCACTTTTCACTAATTTCATTAATAGTTTTTCTCTATTGATTATATCTAAAAAAATTAAAAGTTTATGAAAGCTGCATATATAGGTTGGTTAAAAGAGAGAGATTTTTGTACTGTGAATTGCAGAATGAACAAATTGTGAGTAGTCTGTGATTTTCACGAAAACCACTTTGATTCATTCTAAGTTTATTGTTTTGTTCCAAATAATTTTTGAGTCTTCTTGCCATGTAAATAGTTTTCCAACACATGAACGTATTGCAATTCCTCTATAATTGTTAGGGTCTGTTTTGATTCCCTTTTTATGTAGCATTTTTAAGATTGATTCATTGCACTTTTCTACGAATGACGAATTTTGTAATACCAAGTTAAATAATTTAACAAAGTAGTCTATCATAGGCCACATAATTGATTTTAGTAATTCATTGGCAATACAATATTTTCCACTGGACTCGCCATTCTTTAATAATTTTGTGCTTTCATAATCTGTATAAATGATATAGGCATATTTAGAGACGCGTTAGGAATGTTCCATTTAGGCGGCATTTTAATGTGGTCTTTATTTGAATAATCTGAAGTGAGTTTATAAAAATGTTCGTAACAACTATCTGGATCAGGTAGAATGTCTATATTGTTAACTGACAATTGCAGTTGTTTTATTAGATACCAACATTTTTGTTGATCACCATTTATATGATTTTCAATTTGTGATATTATATTTTGTTTATATTGACGAGCTTTATATTTACATAGATGTTTGTATGCTTTTTTGCGGAGTAAAACTTTTCAAGAAATATTCTGTTATTGGGATATTCTTGCATGTTTTTACAAGCGGTAAGTGCAGAAAATTTGTGTTCTTTACATTCCAGATCAAACCATTTTTGCTTACGTTTTGATTTATTTGAAGATTTAACAAAAGTCATGGACTTTAGGCTTATGGTGGAAAGAACTACCTTCATATCAGCTTCTGCTTTATTAACACCTTCCTTATCATTGCTATAGTTATTCATTATAAAGGATTTTAGAAGAGAATCAACATCTGAACATTGGATGGAAGATATAACATTTGCTTGACTTTCTTCTGTCCACTTAAATCTACCTGGTAATATCTCATATTTATATCTACATTTATTTTGTTTGTGGACAAAATGGACAACTACCTGACAATGGTCTGTTAGTAATGATAATGGTTTAACACTCATATACAATATATTTTCAACAAAATCTTCTAAAGCAATCATGTAATCGACCATACTAACGCCATTGTATTTATAACATGTGTATGCGCCTAATGTGTCACCGTATGTCCGACCATTAAGTATTCTAAGTTTAGTCGACATACAAAGATTGGTAAGTTTTATGCCATTTGAATTAATTATTGTATCTTTGTTATTTCGATTACAACATGAGTCTAATAAGTAGTCATCTGAAACCGGAATATACTGGTCATCGTCTTGGGGTATATAGTCAGATAAATCTGCTGTACGAGCATTGAAATCTCCACCTAAAATAATGTGACAGTCATTACCTGTTAAACTATTGATATCATTTTCTATTTGTAAGAAAGGGTCTGTGGCACATGTCAAACTGTAGCTTGAATTGCTTGGTGGTATATACACTGATCCCAGCAAGACATCTCTTTGCAGTTGAAGCAGCTTTCCTGATATTTTTACCCAAAGAACATACGGACACTTTGTTTTGATAAGATAAACATACTGCTTCAGATGTTTCTTGAAATGGAATATAATACCACCTTTAGATTTTACAGATATTCGATGTTTTTCAAAATATTCAAACGAGCCAATGTCTAAACTAATTTTGGACTCCTCAGAGTGCCAAGATTCAACTAACGTAACGAAATCTAAATGCTTAACACAGCACAAAAAGTCAAAATCGTTCAATTTTTTTCAAAACTCCAGAAATATTCCAACAGGAATATTTAAACCTCATATCGATATATAACGTTGAGTAATTAGTAAATAGATACTTGTATTTGCTATGTAAAAGACTAACTTATACTAATTATAGTCTAACTAATTAATGAATGAGCATCGACCAGACTATATGACTAAATGTGACATTCTTGAAAAAGTTATACATGCACATGTGTATATTTTCCAGTTCGGGAATCACTTTAAGAAATCTTTCCACTCCATTGTTCAAGAAGAATGTTGAACTGCTGGAAGTGATGTTTCATCATTTCAAGCTTATTCATGGAGCTATTGTTAATATCAGGCTGAGTATCTTTGTAGTGAGACACGACGACCTTTGATTGTGTTCGCTGCGGCCACTTTATATGTTTCACGATGAGACTGGTACCCACGACACTTGGATACAACAAGTCTCTGTAATTTTTCTGTTGAGATGCTCCATAGCGAGTGGTGAAATATTTCGTATGATCAATGAAATGGCATTCTTTTTCATTGCAAAATGCTAACATCGTGTCGTTTGATTTTAAAACCACACCGTTGATGTCTTTGTTTCCTTTTGTTGGGATGATGGAGGAGAAATATATATGTGCATTTGGTATTGTTGATCTTGTTGCTGCAATCAGTGCGTCCAAATGTTTTCGTTAAACAGGTTGCATGGTTTTGCATTGGTTGATACCCAAGTGGAATGTAATTCGTTAACTCTGTGATTAACATGTTGTTGGTTAAGCCAGTCTATCAGCTGATGATATTTAAGACCAGGCTTACATATTACTTGACATGTGTCATTTTCCTGTGTTGTCATCTTAGTTACATGTAGTCCTTTAATGACCGAGTCTCCGATGATTAAATGAGTAATATCGTTTTTAATGTTCTCTGTACTGTTTGGCACCGTAAACTTCAACGTTAATGACGTCGACGCATCCTTTGGGGTCATACGTGGCATTGTAGAGGGCTGGCCAAAGCCTGTAACTACTTCTATTTGTTCATACTCAGGTTTGTCTTCTAGTATTTCATATTTATTCTGTAATGGTATATTTCTAGTGACCAGAACTGGTTCATTATTCGTAGCAATTGGCTTTTTTTTGAGTCAGTGATTAATGCCTTTGTATTTGTTGTTTCTTTGTTTACTGCATTGCCGACAATGTTAACTAATCCAGACGCCAGGTTTCTTTTCATTACATTACTGTAGCTTTGTGGAGTTACACATGGGACTTGGTTAGGAGAATCTTTTGACAAATTATTATCATTGTTTTCTGTCGACATCATTGTACTTTGTATCATCGATTGCTCAGTTTTAGATCTGTACTCATTTCCATTCTCATTTCCTAGATGAGCTACCCGTTTTGTAAGGTGTTTTTTACGATTGCATTTGTTTGTGAATTAATCATTTCTATGTGTGTTACATCCGTAGATAGGCGTTTCGCTTCAGTTTTCATTTGGTTGGTGACAGCTACTCTAAGATCAGTAAAGCCCAGTTCTCACTTGAACGATTTTTCGTACAACTGCGGTGCGACTAAAAGATTGTACAGGCGTGCGATTCCCGTACGAATTACCTAGGGCCCCTATTTTGTTTACGTGAAACTGTAGATTTTCTCTTGGGTGTGAACTTACATTTAGGAGATGTAGATTGGACAGTTTTAACATAGGTTTGGTCTTGGACTGGTGTTGATTTCTCCATAAATGGAAATTCTCTCATTTGTGTTACCGGGCTATCTTGACTGTTTCTTTGGACTATTATTTGGATTTGATGTAGATGTTGGGGTTTGTGATTGTTCATCAATGCAATACTGTACGGCTGCTTCAACTGATTTGATTAACGACGGCTGTGAAATGTCAGCAAGAGTATCACCTGCTATGTTAGCAGCTTGTTCAAATATGGCTGGCAGTTTATTTTCAAGCCACCACGCAACCATCAACTCTCTACCCTGAACCATAACTTTCATCGTCGTGCGAAACAAATGAATCATTACAAGTTGTTGGTCTGTGTGATCAAGGACTTTAATTTTATCTTCCACGATAGCACCCTGTTCATCTTTTGACTCTATCCATTTTATTTCTAAACGAGTATCTTGTTCGTCTACAGTAGGCCTATCCCAATAACGGCGCTGTATTTCCCCTTTTACGTTCTCAAATCGCTTTGTGTCCAGTTGTATTATAACAGTTTTACCGTTGTTTTTTACTTGTATGTCTTGTACATTTACATTCCATAGTTTTAATTTTTTTTGGAGTGCTTTAGTTTTGTTAAGTATATAGCTTTTGTTTTCAATTTCACGAACTGGTAGTATATTTGGACTGAGACAACTCAAGCTTGATACTGTACATACTGTGTGTTGCTTGGACGTTTGTGGTGTATCATTCATTTTGAAGAGTGTTTATTTTGGCATCCGGTCTGGGCTCTTTTTCATTTCATTAATACTTATATATTTAAATATAATTATTTATATTTCACAATAATAAAAAGTTTTGTTTGGGTGTGTTAAGAGCGGCATTTTAATAATTCGTTATGGAGCCGCCATTATCAAACATTTTCCGTTGGATCAGGATGCTATTCAACAGTTGATATAGACAAATAAATCACAGTATATATAATACATATAATATAATATAATATATATACATATACATATACATATACATATACATATACATACATACATACATACATATATATATATATATATATATATAATGTCTACACATTGTCCGTTTCAACCAATGCGCCACAACTGGTCAAAGGCCGTGGTATGTACGTTCCTGTCTGTGGGACATATAAGTACATATAAAAGATCCTTTGCAACTAAATGGGAAAATGTAGTTGGGTTCCTCTGACGACTAATTGTCACAATTACCAAATGATTGTCATGCAATTGCCGATGGTTACTTAATCAATGTACTCTAGTGGTGTCGTTAAACAAAAACAGAACAATACATCTGACACTATATACTCATAAAAAATATATGTATTGAGAGTGTTTAAAGAAAACATTTATTTCTATTTTAATATAACTGGAATTTGTCTCAGTCATGCACTGCGTTCTGTTGACGCGTACGCTGCGTAGCGTTACGAGTGCTGGCTTGTGTTGGATTCGGTGATTATATTAAATGAATCGGTCAGATCTTTAATGGATGATAGTGGTAAGAAGTGTATATTGAACATTATGCACTTCAGGTGCGCTAAGATCACTTCGTGGAATGGACCCGGGCCCGATATTTGAAGTTGAGGAGCGGGTGTGTGGTGTGTGTGTGTGTGTGTGTGTGTGTGTGTGTGTGTGTGCTTAATTTCTAGTGGGGGGGGGGGGGCACCATAAGCGTTTTAGACGTGGTTGGGGGGGGGGGGGGCGCAAGGAGTAAAACTTTAGAGATATTCGGCAAATTGTGCTAACCTGTGGTCTTTGTAACATATTTCCATCATTCTACCCACACAATTAGCTGTAATCCATGTAAAAATCCTATGTGATTAGTTTGCACCTCTATATAGCTGTTTGGCAGTAATGCTAATATGAGTAAATGTTGTTATCCAGATTCGGGCTTTTTCGTTTAATTTGGACGAAAATCAACTGCTCCACCCCCACCCGTCTACAAAAAATGGAAGCATGTACGCCTATGGGGGTGGGGTGGGGGATGGGGGGGCACAAGCACATTTGCATCTTTATTTATATAGAATAGGAAAAAACCCCGTACATTTTGTCCACAAGCGAGAGGCACTCATAACCATCATCCCCCGGCCCCCCCCCCCCCCCCAACCCCGGTTCTGACGGGCCAGCTGACGCTATTAGCACACTATTTTTTATTTTTTTAAAGCATACTAATTATATTATTTCTGTTTTCCTACGAATGTTTTGAACTATCATTGGGTTTATCGATACATAATAATGAAAACACGTTGCTATGATTCAACCAAATACAAGACTACATATTTTGATTTCGGATAACAAATTAATGGTTACTTGACGTATGCGGTTCTCTGTAGACCGTCGCTCGTTCATCCATCTCGCCGGATTCGGTTAATTAGAATTCCATTTGATGAACCATTTCACCAACGATGGACTTAATGTAGTGCGGATATAGGACAGTGTGTCGTGTTTTATTAACGCTGTATTCCTTTGTTGGGCAATACACGTAGCGCACGCTCTGGAATTACCCTCATTCAATTACTGACTCGCCTCATTATTTTATTATATTATTATAACATCATTCGCTGATACAAAACACAAACACACATTCTGTTTTAATGAATTTTGTCAGTTGCCTTGATGCGACATGAGGGGGCGAGACGTAGCCCAGCGGTAAAGCGCTCGCGCTTGATGCGCGATCGATTTGGGATCGATCCCCGTCAGTGGGCACATCGGGCTATTTCTCGCTCCAGTCAGTGCCCCACGACTGGTACATCAAAGGCTGTGGTGTGTGCTATCCTGTCTATGGGATGGTGTATATAAAAGATCCCTTGTTAGTAATAGATCAACAAAATGTAGCGGGTTTCCTCTCTAAGACTATATGTCAGAATTACAAATTGTTTGACATCCAATAGCCAATGATTAACAGTGTTTCTGCTAGAAAAGGAAACCCGCTGTCGCCACATAGGCTACTCTTTTATGACAGACAGCAAGGGATCTTTTATTTGCGCTTTCCACAGTCAGGATAGCACAACTCATGGCCTTGGTTGAACCAGTTATGGATCACTGGTCGGTGCAAGTGGTTTACACCTACCCAATGAGCCTTGCGGAGCACTCACTCAGGGTTTGGAGTCGGTGTCTGGATTAAAAATCCCATGCCTCGACTGGGATCCGAACCCAGTACCTACCAGCCTGTAGACTGATGGCCATGACGCCATTGGGGCCGGTGTCTTTCTGCTAGAAAGAAATTTTGGGTATGGCGCTTTGAAATTGAATGCAACCACAGTCAACAGGGAATGGGGGGGGGGGGGGGAGGCTCCCCCAGAAAGAAAATGGGTTAAGTTTAGGGTTAGGGTTAAGAAAATCATGATAAGAGTAATTAATTTTGTCTAAAGGTTAAATCTGCAAATTGTTTTGGGTATGACGCCATACCCATTTTACCCTGTATGGTAGAAACACTGATTATTAATCAATGTGCTCTAGTGGTGTCGTTAAACAACAAAAACTCCTACCTTAGCATATAGTTACCCGTATTAATCGATCCGGGATTGGCATCATTTCATTGGTTCCCTGTGGACAAATGTGAGCCAATAATCGTGTAGTTTGTTACATATTTCTTTGCTACTGTAAACAAACTTGGGCTATTTCTCATTCCAGCCAATGCACTACGACTGGTATATTAAAGGCCGTGGTATGTGCTATCCTGTCTGTGGTAAAATGCATATAAAAGATCCCTTGCTGCAGTACGAAAAATGTAGCGGGTTTCCTCTGATGACTATGTGTCAGCATTACCAAATGTTTGACATCCAATATTAGCCAATGATTAATTAAGCAATCTGCTCTAGTGCTAAAACAAACTTTAACTTAATTTTTTACACACGACACTCGTTGGTGAGAACACCATGCGTTATTTGTTAACACATGTACGTGTGTTAACAATTTCAAGATATACGACTGGCTGCTCCTAGGTGATGACCATGTCACCAATGTCTTATATGCAATGAAAAACTACACGATGAAAATCGATTACACTGTGACGTATAGTTAACCTGACAATCATGTGTCCGTGACGCGTATGTCAGCTACAAGTGCAAACGGCTGTAAATATCTTTCAGTCGAAACATATATTAAAATTTGCTTAAAACCTGGTTTTGAGGATATATAAGAAATAGAATAATACATTCGTGTTCTTCAGATACCATTTATCTCACAACTCGTTTTCGCTCGTTAGATACATTTTAAAATAACTCGTTGTGAGATAAATGGTATCTTACGGACACACATGTATTATTCTCTATATATCACTGTAGATGGGAAAGCCATATTATCATTGTAGATGGGGAAACCATATTTCTTTGTTGTCCAATGTTAAGCACAATGCGATTGGTCAGTGATGACTCCATGTAAGGCACGTAATCGTGGTTTTAAGTGTATTTCCCATAGAAGGCGCAAATAGTCTGGACAGGTTTACGCGGTTAACTATGTCGTTAAAGGGACAGACCCTAGTTTCAACCCGTGAAAATTAACACTAAGTTTAGTTAAAGGGACAGACTCTAGTTTCAGCCCGTGAAAATGAACACTAAGTTTAGTTAAAGGGGCAGACCCTAGTATCAACCCGTTAAAATGAACACTAAGTTTAGTTAATCTACAAACCTGTAACACACATTTAGATAAAGTTACAATTCAGTGAAACACGAGTCTGTGACTTTAAAATGGTGAAATACCCTCTACAAATAGACTAAAAGTCGACTCCATAGCTGTTACTTCTCAGACGCACATGCGTTTTTAAAAAAAATATGAGAACTGTATTTTGTGATATTAAAAAAACGTGGATGACCAAAAACACTTCGAATGTACGGAAATGAATAATCTAAACAATAAAATGTAAGTAAAGTATGATTTCTCAAAAACGGCTCTAATAGTAAACAAATATGCCTTAGTGTTTAAAAACTTGGGTATGTCCCTTTAAGGTATGAAATATGCAGTATGCTATATATATACATGGTATCTAGGCTTGTGAAGATGTTCCAAGCCACGCGTGTGACGGTAAGAATCGTTTTTCATTAGTCCTGGCTTTGGCGGGGTGCAGACGCAGAACACGGAAGATAGATTATGTGGTATCAATAGCAGTGTTGCCATCTGCGCGGCGCCGTTTTTGGTAATGGTGCACGCACCTCGACCACGCCCGTGACAAAAACCTAAGAATTTAATTGATGTCGATGATCTATTCCAAGTTGTTAAGTAACAAAAAGTGAATTCAATATTACGCACGCTGGAGGTACAATATTACGCTCGCTGAAGGTAAAATTTTACGCTCGCTGGAGGTACAATATTACGCTCGATTGAGGTACAATGTTACGCTCGATGGAGGTACAATGTTACGCTCGATGGAGGTACAATGTTACGCTCGACTGAGGTACAATGGGTCGTACGATAGATCTAATAATCTGCTCCCTGGCCCTGTAACGAATATAAAAGATACCCTGCTGTTATTTAGTACTAGTAAATCTCTCTCTCTCTCTCTCTCTCTCTCTCTCTCTCTCTCTCTCTCTCTCTCTCTCTCTCTCTCTCTCTCTGGTGTGTGTGTGTGTGTGTGTGGCTCTGTTTGTTTCTGCATGTCTGTCTCTCTGTCTCTGTCTCTCCCCCTTTCCCCCTCTGTCTGTCTGTCTGTCTCCCTCTCCCCTCTGTCTGTCTGTCTCTCTCCCTCTCCCCTCTGTCTGTCTGTCGGTCTGTCTCTGTCTCTCTGTCTGTCTCTCTTTGTCTGTCTGTCTGTCTGTCTGTCTGTCTCTCTCTCTCTCTCTCTCTCTCTCTCTCTCTCTCTCTCTCTCTCTCTCTCTCTCTCTCTCTCTCTCTCTCTCTCTCTCTCTCTCTCTCTCTCTCTCTCTCTCTCTCTCTGTGTGTGGCTCTGTTTATCTGTTTCTGTATGTCTGTCTGTCTCTGTCTCTCTCCCTCCCCCCTCTGTCTGTCTGTCTGTCTGTCTCCCTCTCCCCCCTGTCTGTATGTCTCTGTCTCTCTCTCTCTCTATGTCTCTCTCTCTCTCTTCTCTCTCTCTCTCTCTCTCTCTCTCTCTCTCTCTCTCTCTCTCTCTCTCTCTCTCTCTCTCTCTCTCTCTCTCTCTCTCTCTGTATACACTCTCTTTTTTATATCTTCCCCTCTGTCTGTCGGTCTGTCTGTCTGTCTCTCTGCCCTCTGTCTGTGTCTGTCTGTCTGCCTGTCTGTCACACAAACACAAACACAAACTCAAACACACACACACACACACACACACACACACACACACACACACACACGTTAACGCGACTAAATGTGACAGTATCCTCACGATAAATACTAAATAGCTGTAGTATAAATATGTGTTCCGATCGTTCCGTTTCTTCGATGTTGTTAAACCACAGTTAACAAGTTATCAAGATGAAACAGGATACCAAATGAACATCTAGTAAAGAGATGAGTTACATGTTAATGTCAGCTCCGTGACTATTTTCAGAGTTTTCATGTCTATCGATAATCGATGTTTTCTTCTGCTGTCTCGTTCCAGCGATATTTACATACATGTACACTGTTTGTCAGCACACATATGCTCAACGATTTGTGCAATCGATGAGGGCTGTTTTAGAAATGAGAAATTTTAGGTTATTCAATTTTGACACAGATATAAATATTATATATATATATATATATATATATATATATATATATATATATATATATATATATAGAGAGAGAGAGAGAGAGAGAGAGAGAGAGAGAGAGAGAGAGAGAGAGAGAGAGAGAGAGAGAGTTAAAAGTTAAAGTTTCTTTTATTTAACGACACCACTAGAACACTTTGAGTTTTACATCATCCGCTCTACTACATGTCAAACATTTTGTAATTTGTACATACATTTAGAGAGGAAAACCACCATTCCACAGATAGAGGTACATACCACGGCCTTTCCAGCCAGTGCACCGCGAATGGCATATCAAAGGCCGTGGTATATGCTATCCTGTCTGTAGGGTGGTGCATATAAAATATCTCTTGCTAGTAATGGAAAAATGGAGCGGGTGTCCTCTCTAAGACTATAAGTCAAAATTACCAAATTTTTGACATCCAAAAGCCGATGATTAATAAATCAATGTGCTCTAGTGGTGACGTTAAAAGCGAAAAAAAAACCCAAAATTACCCCCTGCCAAAAAAACCCCGACAACCCCCCCCCCCCCCCCGAAAAAAACAACAAAACAACAACAAACAACAAACAAAAAGACAAAAAAAACCAAAAAAAAACCCAAAACCAGTCTAAAAGATCAAATAACGCAAATACACTCAAACATGAATATTAATTCCATTATCCGTTAATTATTCTAATCTACTTTTCAGTCTTCCCAAGAATACGAAAACCCGGCTTTCGTTGAGGACGAGTTTGACTCTAAAGAAGATCTGAAACATTTGTCTGACGTCGTGGAGCAAATCATCGGCGAGTCGACATCGATGGACATCCACACGGACACACACCCGTTCGGACGCAGCACGCTGTCTGACCGCATCTTCGGGGACAACACCAAGAAGATGGCGGTGGAGTCGAGCGTTCTCGTTATATGGGTCCTGTTCGCCGTCTGCCTGGTGGGCATGGCGGGCGGCATCATATTTCTGGCAGGTGAGATGGTGTTTGTACTGTACCGCCAGGGGCGGATTATGGGGGGGGGGGGGGAGGGTCCCAGTTGCACGGAACCCCCCTTTCCCTGGCTAAAGAACAACAACAACAACCCCACCACATAGATATAAATTTCAAATTACAAACATTTACATATTGATTTGGAAACCCCCCTTATCTAAAGCATAATCTGCCCCTGACTGCCTATTTAAAGTTCAAGCACGCTGTTCTGGGATGTGTGTGAGAAATTGTCCAAAATGTTAAAGTTAAAATTTGACATACAGCCTTGGAGAAAAAAGAACGTTATTGTTTGTTTTGTTTAACGACACCACTAGCGCACATTGATTTATTAATCATCGGTTATTGGATGTCAAACATTTGATCATTTTAAAATATAGCCTTAGAGAGGGGAAAGAAAGTTAAAGCTTGTTTTGTTTAACGACACCACTAGAACACCTTGTTAATCATTGGCTATTTGATGTCTAACATTTGGTAGTTTGACATATAGTCTAAGAGAAGAAACCCGCTACATTGTTCCATTAGTAGCAAGGGATCTTTTTATGTGCACCATCCCATAGACAGGACAGCACATACCACGGCCTTTGATATAACAGACATGGTACAATGGCTGGAAAGGGAAATAACTCAATGGGCCCACCGACGGAGATCAATCCACGTGTGTTAGTGAGAAATTGTCCAAGACAGGAATTAATAGATGTTTGTCGTTGGTTACCTTACCCCCTCCCTATCCCTCCGTCGTCACCACCCATTATAACCAGTGTTCTACGACTGGTATATTAAAGGCGGTGGTTATATCTTCTCTGTGCTAAAAAACCCCCAACCCATGATCTGTCCTATATGTTTAAATTTCATATAAAAGATCCCTTGCTGCTGTTTCGGTAGGAGTAACATCTGTGTTGACAGCGGGTTTCCTCGCAGTCCCTTTTTCTACACCAACTGTCGAAATAGCCATAGCTTTATCTTAGGAGTAACATTTGACGATAGCGATCTTTCCTCTTTCATTTTCTCTCGCCCAAGGAAGGAAATGTTTTATTTAACGACTCGCTCAAGACATTTTATTTACGGTTATAGATATGGCGTCGGATATATGGTTAAGGACCACACAGATATCGAGAGAGAAACCCCACTGTCACCACTTCATGGGTTACTCTTTTTGATTAGCAGCATGGGATCTTTTATATGCGCCATCCCACAGACAGAATAGCACATACCACTGTCAAAGGTGGAACGAGAAATAGCCTAATGGGTCCACCAACGGGGATCGATCCCAGACCGACCGCGCATCAAGCGAGCGCTGTACCACTGGGCTACGTCCCGCCCCTCTCGGCCAGGACTTGAAATAACCATAATAATGTTAGGCACCAAATAGACGTACTGTGAAATATGCTGGGCTGTTAAACAGATATGTTCTTCCTTACCTGTTTCTAGAAATTGTTATTGTTGTCAATTCAGTGCATTTGAGCATTGTGTAATCTGGCTCAGTCGGTAGAGCGCTCGCCTGAGGTGCTTGCGTTGTAGGATCGAACCACGTCAGTGGATCTATTCTCTAATTGGGATTTTCCCCGTCCCAATCAATACCATGACTGGTATATCAAAGGCCGTGGTATATGATGTCCTGTCTGTGGGAAAGTGCATATAAAAGATCCCTTGCTGCTGATAGAAATATGTAGCTGGTTTCCTCTGAAGACTACGAGTAAAACATTACCAAATATTTGACATCCTATAGCCGATGATTAATTAATCAATGTTCTCTAGTCGTTAAACAAAACAAACTTAATATTTTAATATTAAATGAATTATTTGTATAATTTTACATCACGATTTAACAACGTTTATGGTAGGCGAATCGTTTTATTCGGCGGAATTCCTGTTTACAAATATTTTCTTTCTTATATTGTAGAAACCTATGCTAATCGGGCGACAAACCTAACCTCGACCAATTGATATTTGTTTATAAACAACAGCAGCATCAATCGCAGTAGAACCACTGGGAACAAGTACATGGATGTTTTGTGGTCTGAGTTGATACCTTGTAGGACGCCACAAGTAATGTAGGACGTCAAATGCATCACAAGTAATGTAGGACATCAAACGCATCACAAGTAATGTAGAACGTCAAACGCATCACAAATAATCGGCAGCACTTGGCAATGTTTGTAAACTGCAGCAACAATGGCAGCAGCAGTAGCAGCAGCAGCAGCAGCAGCAGCAGCAGAAGAAGAAGCAGCAACAACACTATATAGAGTAACAGAAGCAACAACAGACTTTATACTTTGCATGCTCTGTGCTGTGTAAATGCAAGACCCATATGAACTAGATTGTGTCGGGAATGTGTGTGTGTGTGTGTCTGTGTGTGTGTGTGTATGCGTGCGTGCGTGTGTGCGTGCGTGCGTACGTGCGTGTGAGGTTCTCGCAGGCCCCCACTTGAGGATGAAAATATATAGGTTTTTGTGCCCTGTTATATATAAATAAAGATGATCTAAAGACTGTTCCCTTCACTTCAGATATCGTTCACACGTAGCCTGTAAGTGTTGTAGGACAACAAACGAAGCACAGCTGATCAACAGCCCTACAACGACAGAAGCAGCCGCAGCAACAGCTGCAGCAGCAGCAGCAGCAGCAGCAGCAGCAGCAACAACAACAATATCAGAAGTAACATCAACAACAAATCAAACCAAAACAAGTTGCCTAGCTAGGTGTTGGCAACAAATGTGATAACGAGAATGAATGTAACAACATAGTTGTTTTGTACTTTGTGAATCTTATAGGATGACGAACATGCTAGCTTTCAGCATTCACATAACAGACTGCGGAAGCAGTAAGCGGAAACGAAAAAAAAAAATTTAATAGATGTTCTGTTGACTAAATATGTGCTATCATGAACGACAACAGAGGCACCACAACTGATCACAAGCATGCACTGATGTTTGTAAACGTCTTCATCAGCAGCTTTGGGAGCAAAAACACAGGTAGCACTATACCAAATTACATCCTGCCGGCTCAAAGTTCGACTTTTGATAGCGCAGTGAATACTACCAGTCTTACACGTGGTGATAAATGAGAGATAGTGTTCGTTGGCAAAGCAAAACGTTTTTATTTGTAGCACATGCTCTATGTCGTCTGCTGCTGACTCCTTGCCGTTTGTCACACTACATTCAGTGCGTTTCTTTTTTGACTGGTGTCATACTCGCCACACTCAGGCCCAGGCCCAGTCTAGACTCAAGACGCTCATAGAGTCTGAGACTTTAACGTCATGGCAACACCATACAAATTGTATGTGTGTGACGTCATTAGACATCGAGTCTCGACTCAAAAAGTTTTATATGCACGGGCCCTGATCCATTGTTTTGAACCTAATGGTATTAAAGCTGCAAACGAACTGGAAAAGGGACTGCAATGGTCTCGATGCTCAATGGAAATTTTAGCCAGTTCAATGGGGCTGGAGACAGTAAATTGTGTATCAATGTTTCTTTCGAAGGAAGTAATTCGGTGTGTTGAATAATTACATTCTGTTGAAAGACTCCGGGATGCCCCAAATTAAAATGTGGACCGATTGTGCCTTTGAAATGGGATTTCAAACTAGCAAAAGGAAGACTTTCACATACGATAGAACGGTGAACCTATATATAAATGACACTTCAGAGAATATTTCTCAGGTGTTTTGTAAAAATAGGTGGCTATGGTAAATGGTTGTTATACAAGGTGACGCTTTAAACGCATTTCTTATTTAATAGATATTAAAAATAGAACATTACGTGTACGGACAAAAACATCTTCAGTGGTCTTCATGGAGACGTGGTTGTATAAAGTGCCGCCTATAAGCTTGTAGTACACCTGTTTACAGGGCATATTTAAAGTGCTTGTTATAAACAAGAGGTCGTTATAATACGTGTGGCGGGATTTAGATCAGTCGGTTGAGTGCTCGATTGAGGAGCTTTCGTCGCAGGATCTAATCACCTCAGTGGATTCATTCAACTGATTGGGGGGTTTTCTCGTTCAAATCTGTGCACAGCAGCAGGTCAAATGCCATGTTGTGTGCTTTCCTGTCTGTGTGGAAAGTGCATATAAAAGATCCCTTTCTGCATTAGGAAAAATGTAGCGGGTTTCCTCTGATGACTGCGTGTCAGAATTACCAAATATTTGACATCCAGTAGAAATGTTTGACATCCAATGTGCTCTAGTGGTGTCGTTAAAAATATAAATTATACTACGTTGTTTAGAGCAGTGCAGCAAAAGTGGTTTTTGGAAACGCCATTTTGCATAAGATACTGTAGATCTGAACTGTCGTATAGCAAGGAAGAAAATGTGTTATTTAACTACACACTCAACGCATTTTATTTACTGTTATATGGCGTCGGACATATCGTTAATGACAACACAGAAATTGAGGGAGGAAACCCGCTGTCGCCATTTCATGGGCTACTCTTTTCGATTAGCAGCAAGAGATCTTTTAAATGCATCATCCCATAGACAGGATAGTACATACCACGGCCTTTGTTATACTAGTCGTGCTGCACTGGTTAGAGCGAGAAATAGCCCACTAGGCCCACTGGTGGGGGTCGATCCCAAACCGACCGCGCATCAAGCGAGCGCTTTAACACTGGGCTACGTCTCGCCACTTATTCGAAAGATTCTGAGGCTTTCTCAGACGTGACTATATTGACCCAATGGGTCTTTAACGGCACAAGTACACAACCATTAACTTACTAAAGGCTGAGTCACGTGGATTTCATGACTTTAAATATGCAGTATGTGACGTGTACGTTCTTATTTAAGTAACGCTATCACAATCATGTCATGTCATGTCATAGGTTTTTACGTGCACATTCAGAACAAGCTGTTGTAGCGCACGCCTGTCGTGGGCACAAGAGCCGGCCAAGGCCGGCTCCTCCGTCCATGACAGGAAAGGTGGGGGGAGGGGAGAGGAGGGACCGCCTGCACTGGCAGGTGCAAGGGAGCACCAGCAGCCCGATCAAATCGGTAGCAGGCGGGGCTATCACAATCCATTTTACAGAGTATTTAAACGGCTAATTTGATAAAAAAATTTATCAAATTATTTTTTATTCTGATTTATAGCTACGCTGCCATAATTCAATTATATACCAATATTTCGACAACAAGTGGAATATGACGGTTATGTAGCTGGTTGAATAAACCTTTTTGGTCGATGGATTAACACTTTACATGTGTGGTGTATGAGGCAGTATTTTGTAGGTCATCTGTCATGCTACTCTACCTTTAATACATCGCTTCAAAGTATCAAGAGAAGACATTGGGACCTAATTCACTAAACTCTCGCAGTGTTGCGATCTCACGAGACGATGGAAAAAGGATTGCAGGGACTATGCCATGTTGCTTAAACGAGCTTAAGAGAGCTTTGTGAATTAGGCTCCTGGCTAGGAATGTTCGAAGCAATCTTAGCCTACGAAATCTTAAAATCATCGTTGGTTGTAACGTCACTACGGCGCACGCCACAGTGACGTCATAGCTTACGATGGTTTTACGATTTCATAGGCTAAAATTGCTTCGAAAATATGGGCCGCTGTGACAATATTAATAAAAGACCTGTTTATTGAGGTAAAAACATACATTTATCAAGAGAAGAAATATACCTTTAAAATTCCTTTATAAACAGGTTGTTGTTATACAATGTGCCTTTTATAACGAGTTTAAATGTACAGTTATAGTGATCTAGAAATATTTTGCCCTTAAAATGAAGGTTTTTTTTATTGTCATAATTATTTAAGTGTGTAATACAAGCGATAATATACATGGCTGTTATGAATCTGCCATTTGTATATTCAATAACGCATTTCTACACAAGACTCGCTCCAGCCAATGCACCACGACTGGTACATCAAAGGCCGTGGTATGCGTTATCCTGTCTATGACTGGTGCATATAAAAGATCCCTTGCTGCTAATCGAAAAGAGTAGCCCATGGAGTGGCGACAGCGGGTTTTCTCCTTCAATATTTGTGTGGTCCTTAACAATATGTCCGACGCCATGTAACCGTAAATAAAATGTTTTGAATGCGTCGTTAAATAAAACGTTTCCATTCTTCCTTGACAAAATTAATACACGGCATGACAGAATTCCAAATGTTTACGAGAAACAACTTTAAAACAATATTATCTACATGTTGTTGTTGTTGTTGTTGTTGTTTTTAGTAAACATTAACATTTACTGAATCATCATATACAGTCGTTTTAATAAGTTTTAACAATAAAGAAATCAGCTAAAACCAAAAATTTACTTTTTACACATTACCCAAAGTAGTGCAAAAATAGGATTCAGGTCAGGTCAGGTAAATATTTTTTACGTGCGTACATACCACTTAGGTTTCACGCACGCCTGTCACGGGCTTAATCTTTGACTTTCGCCAGTGACTAAGTCCTGGCCGGGGGTGGGGGGAATAAGTTTCAGGTGGGCGGAATTTGGAATAAAATTTAGAAGTTAGGTCAAGGGACCCAAGGCCAAAACAAACTGTTGCATTCGACTCATGTCTGGACAAAATTTAAAACCCAAAATTAAAATTAGAGTGCTCGGCCAAAAAGGTTTTAAGATGATATGAGCAATTTTGACGGGCTGTCAAAGTAAAGTGCGTCGGACTGTTTACAAAAAAAACCAAAAAAAAAAACCCATACAATTTTGAACCACGGCAAAAACGTTTAAAGTCCGACTAAGCCCCAAAAAGCCCTGTCCTGGGAAAGGTTGGCTAAGACGAGCTGATGAGTGGAGTCGCAGCAAATCGGGGGACGAAGCGCTTCCAATTCTGGTGTTGTAGATGGCTGATGACGCTTCCGTAGTCGCTGCCGAAGCGAGCCTTGATGATCCGATGAATGGTCTGGCTATCCATTTCGCTGATATCAGGATCGTTGGCGGTAGACATCTCCTCGGCATTGGGTGACGACTAGCCCCGACTTGCCGGTTGGGGACTTGGTGGAATGCAACTCGAAGTCGCTTCCACCAGAGAGGTGCTGTAATTCCTCGTTCACTACTCCACCCAGCAGCGTTGCCTTGTCCGTGGCGTCCCCCTGGATGAACTTCAGAAAGCCGAACCTGATCTTCCCGATCTGTACTTGCCAGACGGCATCTGAGTTCACAGGAACAGGAGCTGGTAGTGTCTTGGGTGTTGGAGGAGGCCGTGCCTTGTCTGGTTGGTCGCTCGGCTTGACGACTGGCAGTACCGGTGATACCGGCCAGTTCTGTCTTTGCCACGTAGAGGTCGGTGAAAAGGGCCGTCGCGGGGCGTCTCACACACAGCGGTCAACGCCGGTTTTGTAAGTCACGTGATATGACCTGGACCAACCCAAGCATTTATAACAGATTGGAATTAGTGTCAAGTCCACAGGGGAGCGATGATCACGAACACGGTATATGGTTCCAACTCCGTCTGTAGGAGGACTGCCACATTATAAGCGTGGAACACTTTGTACGTACGGCTTCCATAAACACCGGGACGGCTGACTGCGCATGTCTGATGAGTATGGAATAATAGTTCAAGACGTGTAGAATGTTTCAGCTATCATTTTTGGCTAAGGTCTTTGACTTATCTAGACCGGCCTCGGTGGCGTCGTGGTTAGCCATCGGTCTACAGGCTGGTAGGTACTGGGTTCGGATCCCAGTCGAGGCATGGGATTTTTCATCCAGATACCGACTCCAAACCCTGAGTGAGTGCTCCGCAGGGCTCAATGGGTAGGTGTAAACCACTTGCACCGATCAGTGATCCATAACTGGTTCATCAAAGGCCATGGTTTGTGCTATCCTGCCTGTGGGAAGCGCAAATAAAAGATCCTTTGCTGCCTGTCGTAAAAGAGTAGCCTATGTGGCGACAGCGGGTTTTCTCCTTCAATATCTGTGTGGTCCTTAACCATGTGTCTGACGCCATATAACCGTAAAATAAAATGTGTCGAGTGCGTCGTTAAATAAAACATTTCTTTCTTTCTTTCTTTGACTTATCTACTAAATTATTATTCCAAATCCCGCCCACCTCAAACTTACTCTCCCTCTCCTGCCCCAGACTTAGTCACTGGCGATGTCAAATAGTTTCAGCTCAGCTCAGCTTAAGCAAAGAGCATTATGTATATTAAACAATGAAATATAAGCGAATGATTTAATACATGTAACCATATGTCTGACGCCATATAACCGTAAATAAAATGTGTTGAGTGCGTCGTTAAATAAAACATTTCCTTCCTAATACATGTATTTTTTAATAATAATTAGATAACTTTATATACTGCCAAATGGGCCTAAAATGTCTACTAGATATTGATGAGAGTAATAAACTCAAAAATTAAAGGGTGGTGTAGTGGTTAAGCTATCGGACTTAAGGCTGGTCGGTACTGGGTTCCGGTACCGGCTCCCACCCAGAGCGATTTTAAACGACTCGGTGGGTAGGTGTAAGGCCACTAACCGACTTCGCTCACTAATCAATAACAACAAACAATTAACCCACTCATAGGTGAGGTGTGTTCCCAGGACAGCGTGCTTGAACCTTAATTGGATATATAAGCACGAAAATAAGTTGAAATGTGAAAAGGGATTCAAAATGAATAATTGAAAATAAATTAAAGAAAACTGAGTTAATATTTACATCTGTGTTGTTCAGAATACTTAAAAAAAATATTCAAATTACTTTGAGGGTGAAGTACTCTATCACAGGCTTGCAACCGATCACTTCTTTCCCCCAAAACACAAATAAATTTATGTATCTCAGTTTGATATTGTTGTTTTTTAAATATCACTTATGTTTTATCTTTTAGAGAACATCATTGTGTGCGAAAGTTTTGTATGTAAGAATATACTGTGCAGATAATATATACTCTCATATACATACACTCATGTTAGACACACCTTTATTTACATACATGTATCTCTCTACCCACCTACATGTCTGCCGGTCTTCCGACCTTCTTACCTACATACCTGTGTAGTTACGTAACCTACTATCTATGTCTATCTCTCTCTCTGTCTTACTCTGTCTCTCTGTCTCTGTCTCTCTCTCTGTCTCTCTCTCTCTCTCTCTCTCTCTCTCTCTCTCTCTCTTTCTCTGTCTGAAGAATAAATCTGAAATGATTTATTTTCGGTAGGTACTTGTTATATAAATGTAAATATTGTACATGTGTACAAATCTATTGCAATGCAGTTGTGTGTGTATATATATATATATATATATATATATATATATATATATATATATATAAGTGATCATTCCTCATACTGTATCTAGCTGGCTTGAATACACTTTGTGCTTAAGACGTGCACCTATGCATAGTCATGTAATATTTTGTTATCGTTATTTTTCAAACTAGTTTTGTAAATATTGCTGCTGTTATCAATAAACTTAAAAGCTGGTGTTGTATGCAGTCATACTGTTTAGAGTAGTTATAGAACAAAACATCGTTTTCAATATTTGTATGATATATGCATCTATCGGTAAAGAGTTGATGGCTTTAAATGCAAGAAACAGTATATAAAGGCAAATGTTAAAGCTGCAATTCGGCAGGTAATTTTCATGAGAGTATGTATGTACGATTATCTCATCTACTACTCACAGGTCCTAATTTTTCACACACTATCCCAAAGCCTCCCAGTTCACCCCCTGTTGTCTTATTTCCAGCTAACGCAGGCCATATTTGTTTCTTAGCAGGGCATAGTTCTTTTTGATCTGCTCTTCAAAACAAAGGACAGAAAGCCATATGCTTCTCATTTCGAGCTATGTTTACTATATTATAAAATACAAAATACAAACACACTTACAGTTTCAATAAGCTCACACTCTAGCCTCCCTTATTATAATATCAGTTACTAATACAAAATACAAACTCACCTACAATTTTAATAGTCACAATATCGCCTCCCCTATTATTACACCGTTTACTAATACAAAATACAAACACACCAACAGTTTTAATAAAGTCACAATATCGTCTCCCCTATTATTAAACCGTTTACTAATACAAAATACAAACACACCTACAGTTTCAATAAAGTCACAATATCGTCTCCCCTATTATTAAACCGTTTACTAATACAAAATACAAACACACCTACAGTTTTAATAAAGTCACAATATCGTCTCCCCTATTATTAAACCGTTTACTAATACAAAATACAAACACACCTACAGTTTTAATAAAGTCACAATATCGTCTCCCCTATTATTAAACCGTTTATTAATACAAAATACAAAAACACCTACAGTTTCAATAAACTCACAATATCGCCTCCCCCTATTACTACATGTGACGAAAAATACATGTATCAATTTAATAAGCTCACAATTTCACCATAAAATATATAATATCATTTAGTAACGCAAAATACAAACATAATTAATAAAACTGTGTGTTATCGCAACCAGTGGTTACCGTCAGGTGCCTTTATACAAAATACAATATACACAACGTACAATAGACACAACATACAATAAACATAGCATACAATATACACAACATACAATAGACACAACATACAATATACACAACATACAATAGACACAACATACAATATACACAACATATAATACACACAACATACAATAGACACAAAATACAAGACACAACATACAATAGACGCAACATACAATAGACACAACATACAATAGACACAACATACAACAGACACAACATACAATAGACACAACATATAATACACATAACATACAATACACACAAAATACAATAGACACAACATACAATAGACAGAACATACAATATTCACAACATACAATAGACACAAAATACAATAGACAACATACAATAGACACCATACAATAGACACAACATACAATACACACAACATACAATAAACATAACATACAATATACACAACATACAATAGACACAACATACAATATACACAACATACAATAGACACAACATACAATATACACAACATATAATACACACAACATACAATAGACACAAAATACAAGACACAACATACAATAGACGCAACATACAATAGACACAACATACAATAGACACAACATACAACAGACACAACATACAATAGACACAACATATAATACACATAACATACAATACACACAAAATACAATAGACACAACATACAATAGACAGAACATACAATATTCACAACATACAATAGACACAAAATACAATAGACAACATACAATAGACACCATACAATAGACACAACATACAATACACACAACATACAATACACAACATACAATAGATAAAACATACAATATACATAACATACAATAGACACAACATAAAATACACATAACATACAATAGATATAACATACAATAGACACAATATACAAAATAAGCAACATACAAAGCATATAACACACACTATTCACAATATACAACATAGGCAACATACATTATACGCAACATACAATATACACAACATGCTATATTCGAAAGAAAAAAAACGCTTTTATTTAATTTTACATCACCTCCAATATGTATGGCAATTTATCACTTCACGTCAAGAATGCATAAATTATGGCTTGCTCTTTAATATTTCATTAATAAATCAATTATATCTGACATACATGTACATACAGATTTATTATATCGTGTATGTTCACACGGATTTTGAATGTCGCCTTACATTTCTGTATATATTTTGTCCTCAGTTATTTATCCAAAGTAAAGGTCGAGATTAAAAATAAGAGATTAAAGAAAGGCATGCAAACTTAAACTACGGTTATCACACTTGGATTAGAGTAGAAAAAAGGAATCCAGCTGCCGTCACATAGGTTATTCCTTCCGAATAGTAGCAATAACTCTTTTATATACAGAAGTCCACAAACAACAAAACAAACCAAAACAAAAAATACATAAGAAAAGCCACAAGAATCCCCCCACACACACACACACACAGGCACACACACACACACACACACATAAACACACACACACACAAACACACACACACACACACACACACACAAACACACACATACACACAAACACACACACACACACACAAAAACAAACACAAACCCACACACACAGACACAAACACACACAGGCACACACGCACACACGCACATACACACACAAACACACAAACACACACACACTCTAAACACACAAACAAACACAAACACACACCCACACAAACACACACACACACACAAACACATACACACACAAACATACACACACACACAAACAAACACAAACACACACACACACACACACACACACACACACACACACAAACACAAACACACACACACAACCACACACACAAACAAACACACACGCACATACACAAACACACACGCGCACACACACACACATACACACACACACACAAACACACACACACACACACAGACACACAAACTCAAAAACAAACACACACACAAACACACACACAAACACATACTCACACAAACACAACACACACACAAACAAACAAACACAAACACAAACACATACACACACAAACAAACACACATACACACAGACACACACACACAAACAAACACACACACACACACACACACACACACACACACACACACACACACACAAACACATCCCGTGCATTATTTGACGAAACAACCCGTGCCGCGATGCTCTTAACTCAGATTGTTTCAGTGCACGGCTATCGAACTCGTTTCCTGGAAATACATTAAAGGTGGGGTTTTTTAATAATTAAAGTCTGGGCGGGTTAATAAGCAATGTGAAGATTGTTCGACCGACAGACCTTGATTGATGAAAACAGCTGGTGGAACTTCTGATTGAAGTTGGTCACATACGGGTTATAAACAGCACGTAACTTAACGTAAGGTTTCACTACAGAGATGTCATCTGCCATTGAAACCCATGTTAAATTGCCCAACTTCAAATGAAGATTGCCAATAGAACGGATTCTCGTTGGCACTAACAACATACACCATTGCGAACATACATTATATAAGTATTTATTTTCACTCCAAAATTGAGAACAGTTCCGTATGAGGCTTTTGCTATATGACAGCATCTGGCTGTAGTACCGGTTCATTAATCGATTCACTTCGGCTGTCTCTTGCACTATACACCCATGTAAAAAAGGTCAATGCACAATATTACAAAATAACATGGGCAAGATACAGCCAGAAGGCTTACCATTAAACATACATATTGTTTTAATTCTTCACCATTTTCTAGAAGTGAATATGTGAACCATAACTTGTGTCACAAATAGGAACTGTAGTGGACCGTGATCAATGAACTCTCACCAGGAAGTGAACTGTGTAGTGAGACCTAACCTAAAATAATCTAACCTAAGTAAGGTAACATGACAGGGTTAGGGTTCCGTAACGTAACGTAACATAGCTTTACATGACGAGACAAAACAGCATAACACAACACAACACAACATAACACAACAGAACACAACACAACATAACATAACACACCACTCCAGAATAAAGCAAGATAGAGCCGCAATAACTGTGACACAAAACCTACACTTTCTTTAAAGCCATAATTGTGTTTGTGTGTAACTCGAGGCGATGCATCGTACATTGAAACCAATATTTACCTGATGTTATCTACATGCATTTGCGAATTAATACCGACTAGCCCGCGGTCTTTCAATCACTCCTATTGATATCAGTTCTACAGGTGTGACACGGACAATGCTGCTGTAGTGTACTGTGTGTCCCGTTAGATGGCAGTATGTTGCCATGGGCAAATAGCTCGGTAATGAATGCGGTGAAAGGCATATTGTCACAGACCACTGACCTATTTAATGGTTTAACAAAGTATTACCTGAACAAAAATAATTTGATTTGTCCCTAAATGTACTTTATTCAATCATCTTCATAACCACCATACTCCATTTATTAATGACATTTTGTAAAAATAATTGAATTATGGCAATAGTCCATAATTCAAAAACTAAAATTGCCGAGAGAGATGACATGGATTTCACTCCATCATGGTTCAGTTAAGGTGATGCGATAGCTAGATTTGGTTTCCAACAATTAATGTCATTTGTATTTATTATCCATTTTTAGAGAAATAAGGTCCTTAAATCTGTCACAGTATGCCTTTAAATGATAGTGCACTATTGAATTGTGGGCGATTATATTGTTTAATTAACAATGGATGAAATATGCGTACATTTTAATTACATTGTTTATCCGCATGTTCGTTTATGTCACACATACACACATGCGCACACACACACACGCACGCGCACGCTCACACGCACACACACACACACAGAGAGAGAGAGAGAGAGAGAGAGAGAGAGAGAGAGAGAGAGAGACACACACACACACACACACACAACCATACACAGACATACATAGACATACAGACACACACACACACACACACAGAGAGAGAGAGAGAGAGAGAGAGAGAGAGAGAGAGAGAGAGAGAGAGAGAGAGAGAGAGAGACACACACACACAACCATACACAGACAGACATACAGACACACACACACACACACAGAGAGAGAGAGAGAGAGAGAGAGAGAGAGAGAGAGAGAGAGATGAGAGAGAGGAGAGAGAGAGAGAGGGAGAGAACCATACACAACCATACACAGACAGACAGACAGCACACACACACACACATACACACCACTTTCTTGAACTCAGATCACATAAAATGATACATGAACAAATGGCTGTTACTGCATGTACAATACATATTGTTACAGTCCTACGTAATAAATAAATAAATACGTCGATTAGCTTGGGGATTTAAAACACAGTCAAGAAATTTACAGATATCGTTTAGTAACTTAATTTTTGTAATACAAAACAACTCAACAACGGTATTGGTTTAGTATAGAAATACTTTGGTTAATTTGTAGGAATATTCTCACTGTTCTAATTTCGATTGATAGTTTGTGGTTGGTAGTACGAGTGGTGTGGTTTTACACCATACCACACAGTCGTTAACATTCACTCCGGCTAGGAGCTGGTACCGAGTTGCGAACCTATTACCTACTAGCTTTGAGGCCGATGGCTTAACGACTACACCACCGAAGCCGACTATAAGTACATTGTGTGGGAGTGTGCGTGTGTGTGTGTGTGTGTGTGTGTGTGTGTGTGTGTGTGTGTGTGTGTGTGTGTGTGTGTAAAATAACCAACGTTAATACGATGCGTATTGAACATATATGAAACTCAAGCATTATAAAACAAACATCATTAAGTGTGCTACCTAATCCATTACAAAATATATGTATTTACCATGTCGTTGTTTATTTAAAATGACGACTATTCGCCTTGATCGATCGTTTTGCAATTAACAGCCAGTAGGAAAACTCACATGAAACGACAGATGTAAGAAGTACAAAAAGGTCGTTTATAATCAAGATACAACAGCAGCAGCAACAATAAACAACAACAACAACAACAACAACAACAACAATAATAATAACAACAACGACGATAATAATAATAACAACAATGATATAACAAAAAACCCACAACCACAACCCACATTACCTTCAATGAATCTGGTAGAGCCGGCGATGACTTATTTTATAGGTGGTGTACCTTTAATTACTATTTAAAGACTTTAGTTATTGGACACTATAACACATTTTTGGCTCTTACAGCCTTTTTTTCACCTACAACTTAAACTTTATAAGCAACCTTTTAATTAGTTTATTTTTCTTTACTATTTCGGCGGACCGTTCAGAAATGCGCTTAATTTCCTTCTCATAAATGCGCACCATTTCTCTTTGGACTCATCCTTCGGGACTCAAATTCCATAGCACCAAACCACCCCTCCGCCTGTTACCGATCACGGTCGGACTGGAGGTTCTCCCTTGCACCCGACAGTGCAGGCGCCCCCCCCCCCCCCCCTTCACCCTCCCCACCACTTTCCTGTCCTGGACGGAGGAACCGGCTGAGGCCGACACCTGCGCCCAGGACAGGCGTGCGCTACAACAGCTTGCTCTGAATGTGCATGTTAAACTCTCTGACCTGACCTGACCTGACCTAGTTTATCAATGCATTTGTGGTCGTCCTGGAGATTTTTGGGGCGGGATTTAGCTCAGTCAGTTGAGTGCGTCGCAGGATCGAACCACCTCGCTGGATCCATTCAGCTGATTATTTTTTTCTCGTTCCAACCAGTGCACCACAACTGAACATGTGCTTTCCTGTCTGTGGGAAAGTGGGAAAGTGCATATAAAAGATCCCTTGCTGCATTAGAAAAAAATGTAGCGGATTTTTTGTGATGACTACGTTTCAGAATTAGCAAATGTTTGACATCCGATAGCCGATGATTAATTAATCAATGTGCTCCAGTGGTGTCGTTAAAGAAAACAAGCTTCTTCTTCTACGAAAGGTCCGTATGTATCTCTGAAATTAGAGACAACAGCTTTCATTCAACTAATGTCACAATTTTATGTTGATTGCTTTGCAATCCGATTGAAGTTAGATCCTAAATACAACATACAATAGACACAACATACAATATACACAATATACAATATACAATAGACACAATATACAATATACAAAAGACACAATATACAATATACACAACATACAAAATACGCAACATACAAAACATATAGCACACACAGTTCACAATATACAATATACGCAACATACAATATACGCAACATACCATACACACAACATACAAAATACGCAATATACAATATATATAACACACTATTCACAATATACAATATACGCAACATACAATACACACAACATACCATACACACAACATACAATATACGCAAGAAACCGCTTTTATTTAGTTTATTTTACATCACCTCCAATATGTATGGCAATGTATCACTACACGTCACGGAAAAGAATGCATAAATTATGGCTTGCTCTTTAATATTTCATTAATAAATCAATTATATCTGATGTACATACAGATTTATTATATCGTATATGTTCACACGGATTTTGAATGTCGCCTTACATTTCTGAACATATTGCGTTCTCAGTTATTTATCCAAAGTAAAAGTCGAGATTAAAAATAAGGGATTAAAGAAAGGCATGTACACCTAAACTACGGCTATGGCACGTGGACTAGAGTAGAAAAGAGGAAACCAGCGGCCGTCACATAGGTTACTCCTTCCGAATAGTAGCAATAACTCTTTTATATACAAAAGTCCACAAAGAAACAAACAAGCAAACAAACAAACCAAAACAAAAACTACACAAAAAAGCCACATGAAAACACCCCTAACACACACACACACACACACACACACACACACACACACACACACACACACACACACACACACACACACACACACACACACACAACACACACACACACACACACACACACACACACACACACAAACACACACACAGACACACATCCTCCCCCAGTAAAACAAAACAGATGTACATAAATTTAACTTCAAAGTAAGAGACTGCATGTTTGAAGACGAAATAAGTACCTTTAATGACGCAATGTTAAAGTCTGTTTTAATTCACGACACCACTTGAACACATTGATATATTAATCACCGGCTATTTGATGTCAAAAAGTAGCTCATTTTGACATATAGTCTTAGAGAGAAAACCCGATACAATTTTCCATTAGTGCAAGGGACCTTTTATATGCACCATCCCACAGACAGGATAACACATACCACGGCATTTGATATACCAGCCGTGGTGCACTGGCTGGGACGAGAATGGTTAATGGTCCAATGGGCACACCGACGGGGATCGATCCTAAACCAACAGCGCATCAAGTGAGCGCTTTATCAGTGCACTGGGCTACGTTTCGCCCCTTAATAAAGCAATGAGACAGGGTTACAGCTTTAAGACATATTGTATCTACCTCGGTTCTGATGTGTCCAGGTAACCTAAAGACGTCATAGCACATTGATATTGTCTTCCGCGTTCGAAATTACATATTAATCATCCCGGGCATTATTTGATGAAACAACCTGTGCCGCGATGCTCTTAACTCAGATTGTTTCAGTGCATGGCTATCGAACTCGTTTCCTGGAAACTACTCAAAAGAATTTAAGGGTCAGACGATATTTTCGACATTATTTTCTGAATGTCAGTTATATTAGCTAGACCATAATGTCACGCATGGTATTGTTCCATTTTGACGAAAGTGGGTCTAAGCAACCCATAAATGAATTAAAATCCACTGTCATTGACACTGTCGACTAGTTCTAATGGCGAAAACATGCTTACATTTGCACGTAAATTAGGGCGAAAGCGAAAGGTCTGCTAAGTGCCCATAACTTGCTTTTTCACAAAGCGCTTCATTTGCACGCTTTGCACGTGTATTCCATGTTCCCAATGCTGAATTTCCGTATAATTGGAGCTTGCGTTCGTGTACGGTGCACACTCCAAATTCGATAATGGTACGACTTCAACTGACTATCGAAGATCGAGGAAGGGCTATTGCTTGGCTTCAGGGTGGCAATACGCAAAGAAATGTTGCTCTGAGACTTGGTGTCAGTCAGAGTGTCGTTGGCCGACTGTGGCAACGGTACCAAGCAACGAATTCTGTTCGAAATCGTCCACGTTCGGGAAGACCCCGAAGCACTACAAATAGAGAGGACCGCTACATCACCAATATGGCTCTACGTCAACGCACAACCACTGCACGCTGATTACGTGACAATCTGCGGACTGCGCCTGGAACTCGAGTGTCTGATCAAACCATACGCAATCGTCTGAGAGCCAATAATCTACGCTGCCGTCGCCAGGCTGTTCGACCACCACTCCTACCACGTCACAGAATGGCCAGACGTCACTGGTGCACGCTTCATCTGCGGTGGCAACGTGTTCAGTGGGGTCGAGTGATGTTCACTGATGAGTCCATGTTTAGTCTCCAATTCAACGACGGTCGGGTTCGTGTCTACAGACGTCCTGGGGAGCGCTTCGCTGACGTTAACGTTAGACAACGTCACCGGTTCGGTGGTGGCAGCGTCATGGTGTGGGGCGGCATCTCTATCCACCACAGGACCCCCCTCTATGTGGTGGATGGCAATCTGAATGGAATCCGCTATCTGAATGAGATTATCCGGCCGTTGGTTCTCCCAGACCTTCAGCAGATTGGCGGCGGGGCAGTTCTGCAGGATGACAATGCCAGACCCCACCGCGCCAGGGTGGTAACGGACTTTCTCAGACAACAAGGTATCGCCAGGATGGATTGGCCAGCATATTCGCCTGACTTGGCCCCAATAGAGACCGCCTGGGACGAATTAGGCAGGAGAGTTCGGGATAACCATGCCCCTCCGGCCAACCTTCATGATCTGGGTCAACTTCATATGGCAGAGTGGCAGGCCATTCCCCAAGAGTTCTTCAGACGTCTGATCAACAGCATGAGGCAACGATGTGTCGAGTGTATTCGCGCCAGGGGTGGATTCACACACTATTAAACGAATGTTCTAATGTGTAAAATCCATGTTTGACAACCTTCAACTTTGACAGCATGTCATGTGACTTTCTTGTATACAGTGACGTTTATTTGTGTTTTTTTGTAAATATGGAACAATAAATAAAAATGTTGGTGTAGTTTACATCATCAATCTAATACACTCTGAAACTTATTTGGTTATAAATTTTTGACCCTTAAATTCTTTTGAGTAGTATATACATTAAAGGTGGGTTTTTTAATAATTAAAGTCTGGGCGGGTTAATAAGCAATGTGAAGATTGTTCGACCGACAGTCCTTGATCGATGGAAACAGTTGGTGGAACTTCTGATTGAAGCTGGTCACATACGGGTTACAAACAGCACGTAACTTAACGTAAGGTCACAGAACACAGATGTCATCTACGATTGAAACTCATGCTAAATTGCTCAACTTCAAATGATGATTGCCAATAGAACAGGTTCTCGTTGGCACTAACAACATACACCATTGCGAACATACATTATATAAGCATTTATTTTCACTCCAAAATTGAGAACAGTTCCGTGTGAGGTTTTTCCTATATGACAGCATCTGGCTGTAGTACCGGTCCGAACAGGTGGTTCATTAACCGATTCACTTCGGCTGTCTCTTGCGCTATACACCCATGTCCCAAAAGGTCAATGCACAATATTACAAAATAACATGGGCAAAAT
>NC_054705.1:24427633-24445133 GCF_016097555.1 Gigantopelta aegis
TGTTCCAGGACAAAACTGCCGCGATCTGCGTCACCGGCAGACGACAAGGACTTTACAGCCAAGCCTACATTCGCCCGGTTCTGGACAACACAATCCACGGGCTACTTATGAATACCTTTGGGGAGGCGTATCCACAAGTAGCAGGCCACCTGGTGAATCCGGACTTTCGGCCAGTGATCACCAACCTTCGGACGACGGTATTTTCAGCATCGCCATAGAGCCCCCTTGTGAACATTCACCTCCATGAGTATGGACTTAGTCAGACTTTAAAACCTTTGGCCGCCATCTCAAAAACATTTGTTTATTTTTTTTTTTATATAAATTGACACCATTTATTTTTGGCAGTCCGTCTAAATTGCTCTAATCACCTTCAAGTTTGGATGAGCAGTCTAATTTTTTGTTTGGCCTCAACTTTTAACCAGACATGGTTTATCTTGAACTTACTAAATCTTATTCCAAATTCCGCCCACCTCAAATGTACCCTCCTCCTCCTGACCAGGAATTGGTCACTGGCGAAGTCCGGGGTGGGCGTGCCTGAACCTATTTTGGATATGGGTACGTAAATAGAGTTCCCATACCCAGTATTACTGAATCAGGGAAATGTTCTACATACCTGTTTTTTAAAAAGAAAATAGAATTTGAAAATTAGTTAATATACTTAACAGGAAAAAGTATACTACTTTTCCCTGATTCTCCTAATCATGTCTTACCAATTGAAAAGGGCGGGTGGTCCAATGTTCCAAAAGAAGATAGAACATGTACATTATGTAATATAGGTGATATCGGAGATGAGTTTCATTATATTTTTATTTGTGATAAATTCAACAAGGAACGAAAAAAGATTACTAAAGCCATACTATGTTATTAGACCAAATGTAATTAAATTCAGAGAACTGTTCAATTGTAAACGTGTCAGCATCCTTCAACAAATTGTGAACTTATTAATATTATAAATAACGTGAAATAAAGTTCTGTTCAGGCTGTCAAAACGAGAAGCCTTCTAGCTTTCAATCAGTTCCAGTGGCCGCATTCATCCCAGTAGAAAACTACATTTCGCTGACAAAAAAACCCCCAAACAACCCCCAAACAAAACAAAAACAAAACAACCACCAATGGAGAATTCCCAAGTTGATCAAGCGAAAGCACGTGCAGCATTAGTTTGGGTAGTTGTTCCAAGGGAAACAACTATACGCTTTTTCAAAATGTAAATGTAGATAATCAGGATTTGCTTCCCTTTACCTACCGAACTCTTAATACACTGATATTATTATTTTATATTTTAAGGTTTTTTTAACTATACATAAACGTAGATCTAATACTGTGACTTAATGAAACAAATAATAATATTTTTACCATGGGAGTACTTGCATTCTCAACTCCACTCCCCCCCCCCCCCCCCCTCCCCCAACAACACACATCCACTAACCGTAACTAGACTAAATAATTCAAACTGGTAACATAATAAGAAGCCTGGGCTTTCGGGCTGACACAAATTAACGGAAACTGTTTTTAGATTCCACATATTGCAGGGAACAACACAATTATTTCCGGTGGGTTTTAAAAAACAATCATAATGGAAAACAGTTTTTACCGTGGCTGAATAACTGATAAAAATAAAAATAAATATACACGAATGCGTGCATGCGCGCGCACACATACATACACACACATACATACATCATTATATGTATTCATCTATATATTCATCTATCCATCCATGAAACCATCCATGCATCTATCCATCTATGCATCCATCCATACATCCATCCATTGATTTATGCATGCATCCATCCACCCAAAACCCATCCATCGGTCCATCCATCGATCGATCCATCCACCCATCCATCCATTCATCCATCCATCCATCCATCCATCCATCCATCCATCCATCCATCCATCCATCCATCCATCCATCCATCCATCCATCCATTCATCCATCGATCCATCGATCCATCGATCCATCCATCCATTCATCCATCCATCCATTCATCCATCTATCCATCGATCCATACATCCATCTATCCATCCATCCATCCAACCCACTCATTCATCCATCCATCCACCCATCTTTCCATCTATCCACTCAACCAACCATCCATTCATCCAACCATCCATTCATCCAACCATCCACCCATCCATCCACCCACCTATCCATCCATCCAAACAACCCAACCACCAAACCACTCACCAAACCACCCACCTATCCACCCACCCATCCATCCACCCTAATCCCATCCATCAATCCATCCATCCATATATCGAAACATTGATACAATCGATAGATCTATCGGTCAGCCTGTATCAGAGCCTTTGGCTATCTATACGATTAAATTATCCGAAGGACAAAGTCGATACGCTAGATTTCCCAGTAATAATATATTTTTACCCCAATACACCTATCGTTTTTCTCCTTTGATTTCGTTTTCATTTCGCATCCATCTGGCATAAACTTTAAACCTATTTTGCTGTCCACCGCCACACCCCAGTCCTTGTCTCTCCAACAACGACATGCTATTATCTGCAACATACGAGTCATTTCCTGTCAACTTTGGTTGTGGGCTTAGTCTGACCACTTCGGCGATTGTTCAGTGGTTACCTCTAGGATTAGTTGATTGACTGAAAACATATTTTATTGCATACAAAAAAGTTACGACGCCCTCTCCAATATACACGTGCATACAATATAATACAAATTGGAACAATTACATAACAATCATGATAAAATCGAATTGAGGAAAATGGGAAATTATACACTACAGGTTTTGAGGAAAAGAGGGTTCTATAGATAGTACTAAACCAAATAACTTCCGGCTGGATCAAAGTTCGAGGTGCACCTAACTTTTGATAGAGAAATTAACACCAAATGTCCTGTGATTGGTGATAAATGTGAGTGTGTTGGTTGTAAAAAAAAAAAAGTTTCATCTGGGCAAAATACTATTTAATTTTATTTCATATGGTACTACTTTGTCAATTAGCCTTGTGCTTGAAACATGCACGAGGTACATGTAATTGATCAAATTTTGTGCGGAACTAGTGTAGACATAGACGCTACCCGTTATCTCTGAAATGAGCAGCTTCACCCCTAATTTTTTGTGTTTCAATTTAAGGGTGAGGGATGATAGTATTTATATCCGTGGTGTTTATATCGATTGATATGCTGCAGGTAGGAGTGTTAGCCAAATATGTTACTATTGTCGTCTATGGGATTTGATTTGGTAGTATACACCTTATATACAACAGGATTTTGAAAGAAACCATAGATACATAACAAGAAATACAAATAGTACATGTGCAGTAAAACCATTAGACTCTCTTTAATCAAAACGATGTGTTTGTTTAATAAATACCTGGACTCAAATAAATAGTTTATTATTATTATTATTGAGATCTCGTAAGGTTTATCGTCCTATGGAAGCAGTTAAATAATTTTATTATTATTATTATTATTATTATTATTATTATTATTATTATTATTGAGATCACGTTAGGTATTTTATCCTATAGAAGCAGTTAAAAAAAAATAAAAAATTAAATTATTATGAGATCACGTAAGGTATTTCGTCCTATAGGAGCAGTTAAATAAATATTTTATTATTATTATTATTACTGAGATCACGTAAGGTATTTCGTCCTATAGAAGCAGTTAAATAAATATTTTATTATTATTATTATTGAGATCACGTAAAGTATTTTGTCCTATAGTAGCAGTTAAATACATATACAGAACTTCACATGCGTTGTTTTTGCTTCCTATTTATTGCATGAGTTTATTTTACGCAAGAATATATAGCACGAGACCGTGGTGCTATTAAAACTGTAGTTGTGTTTGTGTTTTGCATTAGTAAGAGATAGATGCTTCAAGCAAACTTTCCTTTCCTTTCCGTGTAAAACGTACAGCAGAATCGACACCACTTGAGCAAATTGATCTATTAATTATCGGCTATAATAATTGGATGTCAAACATTTGTTAATTTTGAGATATAATCTTAGAGAGGAAATCTGCTACATTATTCATTACTTGCAGCCGGCTTCGGTGGCGTCGTGGTTAGGCCACCGGTCTACATGCTGGTAGGTACTAGGTTCGGATCCCAGTCGAGGCATGGGATTTTTAATCCAGATACCTACTCCAAACCCTGAGTGAGTGCTCCGCAAGGCTCAATGGGTAGGTGTATACCACTTGCTCCGAACAGTGATCCATAACTGGTTCACCAAAGGCCATGGTTTGTGCTATCCTGCCTGTGGGAAGCGCCAATAAAAGATCCCTTGCTGCCTGTCATAAAAGAGTAGCCTATGTGGCAACAGCGGGTTTTCGCTAAAAAAAAACAGTGTCAGAATGACCATATGTTTGATGTCCAATAGCCGACGATAAGATAAAAAATCAATGTGCTCTTGCGGCGTCGTTAAAAATAAAACAAACTTTACTTTTTTCATTACTTGCAAGGGATCTTTTATACGCATCTTCCCACAGACAGGATAGCACATACTACGGCTTTTGATACACCAGTGGTGGTTCACTGACTGTGACGAGAAATGGCCCAATGGGCCCACCGACGGGGGTCGATTCTAAACAGAAACGCTCCAGGTGAGCGCTCTAACACTGGGCTACGTTCCGGGCAGCAATCCACTGTTAATGTGGGAAAACGGTGTGTCCAAATTGGTTCTTCCTGGATGAAGACCAAGCGATCATTTCTCTGCCAATGTTCCCATAGATCAAACATTTAATTTCCTCCTGTCGTCCATGTTTTTTTCTTTTATTCCTTCCCAATACGAAATAAGTGACAGTGCCAACCGAAGTAAGAATGTTTTAAACCGATTGGTCGAACAAAATGTCTTACACATTACCACTGGCAACCGTCCATGGAATTTCAATTAATTCGTATTAACTTTTTATGCTTTAGTCTAAACTGTTTTCGATAGAATAGGCGTAAATAATATTATGAGGAAAGTTTGCTTTTGTTTAACGACACCACTAGAGCACACTGATTTGTTAATCATCGGTTATTGGATGTCAAACATTTGGTAATTCATACATATAGTCTTAGAGAGGAAACCCGATACACTCTTCCATTAGTAGCAAGATATTTTTTTATATGACGATCCCAAAGACGAAATAGCCTTTGATATACTAGTCGTGGTGCACTAGCTGGAACGAGAAATAGCCCAATGGGCCCGCAAACGGATCCATCGATCATAGAGCGACCGCGCATCATGCGAACGCTTTACCAATGGGCTACGTACCCACATGAGAAAGTAGCGTTTGTTTCTCGTACGCAATGCTTTGATTTCTTTGGAGAAAAAGAAGACAGATAAAACTAAATAGTTTACGTATTTTAATTGGCAAGTTCTGCTCATAGAATATCAATTAATCCGTATTAATTGTTTGTCTTTCAGACTAAACCTCTAAACTAGGCGTAGATATATAAAAGTAAAGTTTGTTTCTAGAATACAATACTTTGATTTATTTGGAGGAATAGCACAGAGGAAGACATATATCAGAGGAGCGACCGAATTCCAGGTTACACACTGTGACGGAACATGCTCTTAATTTGTTTTCGCCTGTGGCGATATTAATTGTTTTAGAGGGCCGTGTGCAGTTCCAAATTGCACTTAAGCCCAGATGGGCAACTTGTTACGTGATACCTTTGCGCGACGGTCGTCTAATACACACCCAGCGCAGGTGTGGAGGCCATGTGGCTAGTAGTTACGTAATATCTCCGGTAGTGCTGTTTATGGCCAGGTGATTGCTCGCGGTATGGCGACAGCCAGTCTGACGATCAGAGAAAAATATGCCGGCATGGTGGCTGTTGAAAATCCACATGATACGTGAAGTACCGCCTTGTACCCCCAGGCGATATTCGCTGTCTCTGAGAGTTTTGAATAAATAGCTAGGATTTTAGATATATCGAGGAGAAACATTTTGAAGTATCCAGGGGCACGGACGTCGTCCACTGAACGATCTATATTAGTTCAGACGGGACTTTGGTAAATATATATTTTCTGCTCTATGTATATCCTTGATGTGACTTTAAATATTTTAATACTGTATTATCCCAATATTATTTAGACGGTGCTGCCTGTCATCTGACGCAGTAATCTGTAGGCTCACTGTCCTAAATAATTATAAAAAGCTTAACCAGTCATCCTAGAGGACCTAGGTAAACTGTAGGTTATTGTCTTTATTGTGATAGGTACCAGTATTAATTCTGTGTTACAAGATTACTGAATGAGTAGTTAAGGGTTAATTAAAAATTAACCAGTTAGGAATAGAGTTGTAATTCCTTTATTAATTAAGTTCTCCTGGAAGCGTTTCTCAATTATCACACGTGTGGGTGTTGTGTCACGGTGAAGTGATTAGCATATTGTGTAAACTAGACACCTAGAGATTAACTAATTAAGTGATCAGTTCTGGGTTGTTATTATTTGTTGTTGTTAATTAACTACTGCGGCAGTACATTTGTCAGCGTAGGTTAATACACATTCCAAAGTGTATTGTGTTTTTGTTGTGTTTTCTAGTGAACTAAACGTGCTATAATAAAATATACTTTATATAAGATTGTATCTCTGATCATACCTAGACGAGCCACTCGGGTAAATACTGCTCGATACAGAGAGATCTAGTAGATATACAGTTAGGAGAGATATTTGGACAATCGTGTTTCATTCAGTTACGGGTATTATAGGATCCCCGTGACACACACCAACATTAATCACTCCGTGTAATTCAGTACAGTATAGGTTGCATAGTACCAAAGAAGAGAGTTCCGTGTCAAAGTTCGTAGTAGTAATATGTGACATTGATTATTTGTGCAAATACTATTATCTATTGACAATAAATAAATACACTTTTATTTGTTATACAGTTGTTATACAGTATATACCAGAGGTTGAAACTAATGCGGGGTACCCCCAAACATGGAACTGCAAATTTCAGCAAAAATGACGGTTGCTATTAAAAACATTAATTAAATATCTTAAATGGCAAGTGACACCCCCCCCCCCCCCCCCCCACCCCCCCCCCCCCCCCCCCCCCCCCCCCACCCCCCCCCCCCCCCCCCCCCCCCCCCCCCCCCCCCCCCCCCCCCCCCCCCCATTTGCTTGCAGGTAGATTAGATGTGAGTGCTACACGTTTTATTGCTGTACCTCCTGTGTGTGTTGATACGCTGGTTATATCAGTTTTATTAGTAAATGTTAATATTATCGGTAATAGGAATTGATTTCGTCTATTAGAACCTAAATACAACAGTATCGAGAAAGTTGTTGATGTGGTGCATCCTTTGTTTGTGCTTGTAACGCGAATCGTAAAGATATTAACACAGCTGGTCCTATCATTCAGTCAGTTGGAAATAGTTTTGAATATTATATTAGTACTCTTCTTTTTCTTCGCCCGTTCGTTCGTTCATCCATCCATTAAACCCTCCATCAATCCGTCCGTCCGTCCGTTCGTTCGTTCGTTCATTCATTCATTCATTCATTCATACATATTAATATACGTCTATATCCTCACACTACATCCAACAAAGCATGACCTTATACCTTTCAGTTAGTAATATTTATATACGTCTGTATCCTCTCACTACATACAACAACACATGACCTTATACCTTTCAGTTAGTGATATTTATATACGTCTATATCCTCTCTCTCTCTCTCTACGTCCATTAACGCATGACCTTATACCTTTCAGTTAGTGACATTTATATACGCCTATATCCTCTCTCTCTCTCTCTCTCTCTCTCTCTCTCTCTCTCTCTCTCTCTCTCTCTCTCTCTCTCTCTCTCTCTCTCTCTCTCTCTCTACGTCCAATAACGCATGACCTTATACCTTTCAGTTAGTGATATTTATATACGTCTATATCCTCTCACTAAATACAACAACACATGGCCTTATATCTTTCAGTTAGCGATATTTGTATACGTCTATATCCTCTCACTACATACAACAACACATGGCCTTATACCTTTCAGTTAGTGATATTTATATACGTCTATATCCTTTCACTACATACAACAATACATGGCCTTATACCTTTCAGTTAGTGATATTTATATACGTCTATATTCTCTCACTCTATATCCACAACACATGGTCTTATACCTTTCAGTTAGCGATATTTATATACGTCTAAATCCTCTCACTACATTCATAAACGCATGGCCTTATACCTTTCAGTTAGCGATATTTATATACGTCTATATCCTCTCACTCTACATCCAACACGCATGGCCTTATACCTTTCAGTTAGTGATATTTATATACGTCTATATCCTCTCACTACATCCAACAACGCATGACCTTATACCTTTGTGTTAGTGATATTTATATACGTCTATATCCTCTCACTACACCCAACAACGTATGACCTTATACCTTTCTGTTAGTGATATTTATATACGTCTATATCCTCTCACTACATACAACAACACATGGCCTTATACCTTTCAGTTAGTGATATTTATATACGTCTATATTCTCTCACTCTATATCCACAACGCATGGCCTTATACCTTTCAGTTAGTGATATTTATATACGTCTATATCCTCTCACTACATACAACAACGCATGGCCTTATACCTTTCAGTTAGTGATATTTATATACGTCTATATCCTCTCACTACATACAACAACACATGGCCTTATACCTTTCAGTTAGTGATATTTATATACGTCTATATCCTTTCACTACATACAACAACACATGGCCTTATACCTTTCAGTTAGCGATATTTATATACGTCTATATCCTCTCTCTCTCTCTCTCTACGTCCAACAACACATGACCTCATACCTTTCAGTTAGTGATATTTATATACGTCTATATCCTCTCACTACATACAACAACACATGACCTTATACCTTTCAGTTAGTGATATTTATATACGTTTATATCCTCTCACTCTACATCCAACAACGCATGACCTTATACCTTTCAGTTAGTGATATTTATATACGTGTATATCCTCTCACTCTATATCCACAACGCATGGCCTTATACCTTTCAGTTAGTGATATCTATATACGTCTATATCCTCTCACTCTATATCCACAACGCATGGCCTTATACCTTTCAGTTAGCGATATTTATATACGACTAAATCCTCTCACTACATCCAACAACGCATGGCCTTATACCTTTCAGTTAGTGATATTTATATACGTCTGTACCCTCTCACTACATCCAACAACGCATGGCCTTATACCTTTCAGTTAGCGATATTTATATACGTCTATATCCTCTCTCTCTCTCTCTCTACGTCCAACAACACATGACCTTATACCTTTCAGTTAGTGATATTTATATACGTCTATATCCTCTCACTACATACAACAACACATGGCCTTATATCTTTCAGTTAGCGATATTTATATACGTCTATATCCTTTCACTACATACAACAACACATGGCCTTATACCTTTCAGTTAGTGATATTTATATACGTCTATACCCTCTCACTCTATATCCACAACGCATGGCCTTATACCTTTCAGTTAGCGATATTTATATACGTCTATATCCTCTCACTACACCCAACAACGCATGGCCTTATACCTTTCAGTTAGTGATATTTATATACGTCTATATGCTCTCACTACATACAACAACACATGGCCTTATACCTTTCAGTTAGTGATATTTATATACGTTTATATCCTCTCACTCTACATCCAACAACGCATGGCCTTATACCTTTCAGTTAGTAATATTTATATACGTCTATATCCTCTCACTCTATATCCACAACGCATGGCCTTATACCTTTCAGTTAGTGATATCTATATACGTCTATATCCTCTCACTCTATATCCACAACGCATGGCCTTATACCTTTCAGTTAGCGATAATTATATACGTCTAAATCCTCGAACTACATCCAACAACGCATGGCCTTATACCTTTCAGTTAGTGATATTTATATATGTCTATATCCTCGAACTACATCAACAACGCATGACCTTATACCTTTCAGTTAGTGATATTTATATACGTCTATATCCTCTCACTCTACATTCAACAACGCATGGCCTTATACCTTTCAGTTAGTGATATTTATATACGTCTATATCCTCTCACTACATCAACAACGCATGGCCTTATACCTTTCAGTTAGTGATATTTATATACGTCTATATCCTCTCACTACATCCAACAACGCATGGCCTTATACCTTTCAGTTAGTGATATTTATATACGTCTAAATCCTCTCACTACATCCAACAACGCATGGCCTTATACCTTTCAGTTAGCGATATTTATATACGTCTATATCCTCTCTCTCTCTCTCTCTACGTCCAACAACACATGACCTTATACCTTTCAGTTAGTGATATTTATATACGTCTATATCCTCTCACTACATACAACAACACATGGCCTTATATCTTTCAGTTAGCGATATTTATATACGTCTATATCCTTTCACTACATACAACAACACATGGCCTTATACCTTTCAGTTAGTGATATTTATATACGTCTATACCCTCTCACTCTATATCCACAACGCATGGCCTTATACCTTTCAGTTAGCGATATTTATATACGTCTATATCCTCTCACTACACCCAACAACGCATGGCCTTATACCTTTCAGTTAGTGATATTTATATACGTCTATATGCTCTCACTACATACAACAACACATGGCCTTATACCTTTCAGTTAGTGATATTTATATACGTTTATATCCTCTCACTCTACATCCAACAACGCATGGCCTTATACCTTTCAGTTAGTAATATTTATATACGTCTATATCCTCTCACTCTATATCCACAACGCATGGCCTTATACCTTTCAGTTAGTGATATCTATATACGTCTATATCCTCTCACTCTATATCCACAACGCATGGCCTTATACCTTTCAGTTAGCGATAATTATATACGTCTAAATCCTCGAACTACATCCAACAACGCATGGCCTTATACCTTTCAGTTAGTGATATTTATATATGTCTATATCCTCGAACTACATCAACAACGCATGACCTTATACCTTTCAGTTAGTGATATTTATATACGTCTATATCCTCTCACTCTACATTCAACAACGCATGGCCTTATACCTTTCAGTTAGTGATATTTATATACGTCTATATCCTCTCACTACATCAACAACGCATGGCCTTATACCTTTCAGTTAGTGATATTTATATACGTCTATATCCTCTCACTACATCCAACAACGCATGGCCTTATACCTTTCAGTTAGTGATATTTATATACGTCTAAATCCTCTCACTACATCCAACAACGCATGGCCTTATACCTTTCAGTTAGCGATATTTATATACGTCTATATCCTCTCTCTCTCTCTCTCTACGTCCAACAACACATGACCTTATACCTTTCAGTTAGTGATATTTATATACGTCTATATCCTCTCACTACATACAACAACACATGGCCTTATACCTTTCAGTTAGTGATATTTATATACGTTTATATCCTCTCACTCTACATCCAACAACGCATGGCCTTATACCTTTCAGTTAGTAATATTTATATACGTCTATATCCTCTCACTCTATATCCACAACGCATGGCCTTATACCTTTCAGTTAGTGATATCTATATACGTCTATATCCTCTCACTCTATATCCACAACGCATGGCCTTATACCTTTCAGTTAGCGATAATTATATACGTCTAAATCCTCGAACTACATCCAACAACGCATGGCCTTATACCTTTCAGTTAGTGATATTTATATATGTCTATATCCTCGAACTACATCAACAACGCATGACCTTATACCTTTCAGTTAGTGATATTTATATACGTCTATATCCTCTCACTACATCAACAACGCATGGCCTTATACCTTTCAGTTAGTGATATTTATATACGTCTATATCCTCTCACTACATCCAACAACGCATGGCCTTATACCTTTCAGTTAGTGATATTTATATACGTCTAAATCCTCTCACTACATCCAACAACGCATGGCCTTATACCTTTCAGTTAGCGATATTTATATACGTCTATATCCTCTCTCTCTCTCTCTCTCTCTCTCTACGTCCAACAACACATGACCTTATACCTTTCAGTTAGTGATATTTATATACGTTTATATCCTCTCACTCTACATCCAACAACGCATGGCCTTATACCTTTCAGTTAGTAATATTTATATACGTCTATATCCTCTCACTCTATATCCACAACGCATGGCCTTATACCTTTCAGTTAGTGATATCTATATACGTCTATATCCTCTCACTCTATATCCACAACGCATGGCCTTATACCTTTCAGTTAGCGATAATTATATACGTCTAAATCCTCGAACTACATCCAACAACGCATGGCCTTATACCTTTCAGTTAGTGATATTTATATACGTCTATATCCTCTCACTACATCAACAACGCATGACCTTATACCTTTCAGTTAGTGATATTTATATACGTCTATATCCTCTCACTACATCAACAACGCATGGCCTTATACCTATCAGTTAGTGATATTTATATACGTCTATATCCTGTCACTACATCCAACAACGCATGGCCTTATACCTTTCAGTTAGTGATATTTATATACGTCTAAATCCTCTCACTACATCCAACAACGCATGGCCTTATACCTTTCAGTTAATGATATTTATATACGTCTATATACTCTCTCTCTCTACATCCAACAACGCATGGCCTTATACCTTTCAGTTAGTGATATTTATATACGTCTGTATCCTCTCACTACATACAACAACGCATGGCCTTATACCTTTCAGTTAGTGATATTTATATACGTCTGTATCCTCTCACTACATACAATAACGCATGACCTTATACCTTTCAGTTAGTGATATTTATATACGTCTAAATCCTCTCACTCTACGTCCAATAACGCATGATCTTATACCTTTCAGTTAGTGATATTTATATACGTTTATATCCTCTCGATCGGCAATTTCAATTCTGATGCTAGAAAAAGCGACGACTTGTAATCACATAAATCTCCTCTAAACGATTCCGTTTGTTTGAGATATCCTGCTGGTTCTGGAACTTCCAGAGATACGGCAAACAGTGAGATAAGTTTTATATTAACACACATCCAGCCAGGAAGAAACTGACTGTTGATAATAAGTGGCACATCGCGGTCTGGGATCGCGCCAGTGTGGGGTAAACATCCACGCGGGAACCACGCGGGCCGCGAGACTTGGCGAAACGACTGTTGAGATCCGGTTACGTGATTGTGTGAGTTCTTTGACGTCTTGCATTAACACAGGTGGCGTTTGGTTACTGACATTACCATATCGGCGATCTGGTGTTGAGAATGAATGTTTTACTTAGATTACAGACAACCTGTCATTGAAGCAGCCACTGGCGATAAAAAGAGGCCTCTGAAAATTGCTTGAACAATTATTTAGTTCGTGCGTTGCTCACGCTAACCGCTTACCTCTTAACTAGTTTTGCGTAGCCGATTTTTCGTTCGCGTATTAAAGGCATACTGTCACGGATTTAAAGAACGTATTTCTCTGAAAATGGATAATAAATAAAAATTACATTAATTGTTGGAAACCAAATATAGCTATCGCATCACCTTAACTGAACCATGATGGAGTGAAATTCATGTCATCCCTCTCGGCAATTTTAGTTTTTGAATTATGGACCATTGCCATAATTCAATTATTTTTTACAAAATGCCATTAATAAATGGAGTATTGTGGTTATAAAGATGGTTGAATAAAGTACATTTAGAGACAAATCAAATTATTTTTGTTCAGGTAATTATTTGTTAGACCATTAAGTAGGTCTGTGACAATATGCCTTTAAGTTTACGACGTAATATACATGGTTATAACGGGCTACATAAAATAAAGCGAAGTTTTGTGTCAGATGTTTAACAATTCTGAGACGTGACACGTGACATTTATCCCATTCGAATCTGTGGCCCACTCTGGTCCAATCGATCGCAGCAGAGTGAATTTTACAACGGCAAAACTGAGGACGAAAGGATTAAAGCGACATTCCTGATTTGGCAACCAATGTAACTGTTTTTAGGTAACAGATTTTTAACGATCTAGATTAGCTATTGATAGCATTATCACGCTTGCAAAAAAAAAAATTTTTTATTGTGCTCTAGTGGTGTCTATATATTTTTTTTATTGTGCTCTAGTGATTTAATCATCCGCTATTGGATGTCAATCATTTGGTAATTCTATCACGTTAGTCCTCAGAAGAAATCAGCTACACTTTTTCCTAATTCAGGAAGGGATCTTTTTCCACAAACAGAAGAGCACGTGGTATGACTTTAAAGCACATACCATGACATTTGACCAGTTGTGGTGCACTGGTTGGAACGAAAAAAAAACCAAAAACCCAAACAACCCCAGTCAGTTGAATGGATCCACCAAGGTGGTTCGATCCTGCGACGTAACACGCTTAAAATGCATTGTTTGTACATTCAGTGAGGTTTTTTTTTTTATCAACTAAGTATTTGTAATGGATGAAGCTGCATGTTATCCATATTAAAGGTCCCTTGCCGCTAATGAAACACATGGAATGGGATTAATCTAAGTAAATGTGCCAGAACGAACAAATGTTTAACATCCCATTTGCTCTAATGGTTTCAAATATATTTAATAATAATATTAACTTTTACCTGCTAATTTTGTTTATAATGTTTTCTGCATTAAAAACGAAATTTTAATATACTTACCTGTGATACAATTTTGCACAGCTCTTTACTCTGTGTTATTGAGTTAATTTATATTGATGTGATCGTAAATTCATTTATATATTTACCATTGTCTGTCTCCCAATAGCCGATGTTAATTTTGTCCTGGCGTTCAGGGTTACCCCACCCAGCCACACCCGCCCCCTGTCTCCTACGCTTATGTTCATTCGTATTAAAAAAAGGAAGGAAATGTTTTATTTAACGACGCACTCAACACATTTTATTTACGGTTATATGGCGTCAGACATATGGTTAAGGACCACACAGATATTGAGAGAGGAAACCCGCTGTCGCCACTTCATGGGCTACTCTTTTCGATTAGCAGCAAGGGATCTTTTATATGCACCGTCCCACAGACAGGATAGTACATACCACGGCGTTTATTATACCAGTTGTGGAGCACTGACTGGAACGAGAAATAGCCCAGTGGGTCCACCGACGGGGATCGATCCTAGACCGACCGCGCATCAAGCGAGCGCTTTGCCACTGGGCTACGTACCGCCCTATTAAAAACAGAGCCAACATTCTGAGATTGTTTTTTTTTTAAACTGATCTAAGCTCCCTGGCTATGAGCAGGAATTAACATTACCGTTTACACAAATCACATTCCACAACAATAGACTCCTCGGAATCCGTATTCCTGTCCGTCCTCTTTATTGCCAAGCTCCCTTATCAGCAGATAAACGGAGAAAATCATGGCAATCATTTTATTGCTACCCAAGATAACAAGGAACCGTTGTGAAAGCCACGACTTTGAAGTGACCGCACGTCTGTCTCACACGAAACTAACTTCGCGCTTTTCCGTCATTAATTCGCCGGAGTCACCTGTCACGGAAGGTGATGCAGTGTAATAAAGAGATTTCGTTCTTAATTAAAGTCACGGAGAGTCATCATTCGTGACAAGCGATGATGTATTCCGTTATTAGGCGACATAAAAACTGCGGAGCGCTCGGGGGATAGACTCGGCTGCGTGCTCAACATTCTGTGGTGCGACAATTCCACCTCAATTCGCCGGGTCACCGCAGCAGATTCACAAATCTTGCAAATTTGACACGAATAGTTAGCGGTTATTCTACAAGGTTAAGGCGAATATAGTTTAGGGAAATGTTTTCCTGTTAATAAAAACAAACAAACAAACTTGTATCATGTAGTTGTAGTTGTAGTATTAGTAGTAGTAATAGTTAGTAGTAGTAGTAGTAGTAGTAGTAGTAGTAGTAGTAGTAGTAGTAGGTGTTGTATTAGTAGTAGTAGTAATAGTAGGAGTAATAATAATAGTAATAGTACCGTAGTACAACAACTACTACTATTACTACAACACCTACTATACTAGTACTACTATACTACTACTACAACAACAACTACTACTACTACAACAACAACTACTACTACTACTACAACAACTACAACTACTAGTACAACTACATGTATTACTACTAATTATTACCACTACTACTACTACTACTACTACTACTACTACTACTACTACTACTACTACTACTACTACTACAACTACTAGTACAACTATTACTACTAACTATTACCACCACTACTACTACTACTATACTACTACTACAACTACTATTACTACTACTACAACAACTACTACTACTACTACAACTACTAGTACAACTATTACTACTATTACTACTATTACCACTACTACTACTACTACTACTAACAACAACTATTACTACTACTACTACTACTACTACTACTACTACTAACTACTAACTACTAACTAGTTACAGTAAGTGTTACCAATATTACAACCGACATTAGCTGTAAACATCATTTACTATATTTAAGCGATCTACTATATATTATCAAGTTCAAGTCCCAGTAAAATAAAAAGTTTATTGTGATTAACGACACAGCTAGAGCACATTGATTTATTAATCATCGGCTAATGGATGTGAAACATTTCGTAATTGTGAAACTCGCTACATTTTTCCTAATGCGACAAAGTACTTTTTTACATGCACTTTCCACAGACAGGATAGCACATACCACGGACTTCGATCAATTGTGGTGCACTGGTTGGAACGAGAAAACCCCAAATCAGTTGAATGGATCCACCGAGGTGGTTCGATCCTGCGACGTAACACGCTTACAAAACCCAAATCAGTTGAATTGATCCACCTAGGTGGTTCGATCCTGCGACGCGAGTTAAATAATTTTTTCAAGATAATACACAGTAGCGAGTCTGATCCTGTATTTATTACCCCTACCTGGGTTCGTTTATTCAGTTACCGATGGCCATTTTTTAGAAACTGGCTGTCACTATTACAAAACAAGTACTGTTTACGTATACATGTACATTACTTTCATTCGCGTTTAGTTTATAAAAAAAATAGTTCTCTAACTAACTTGTTTAATTAAATTTAAAGTGTGCTGGTGCACAAGTGTATCATCGTCCTTTGTTTACAGAAATATTGTTTAATTTAAGTAATCGAGCAGTTCTCAGAAATTACTATCACTGTTACAGCTTAGTCGGGTTAATGTATCTATAGACCGCGCTCGTTCATTGGTCACAGTGAACTGAACTACCCAATCAAATGGCCGGTTAAACCAATGCATGATTTAAAAAAATCTGTGAAAGAACATAATTTTTATTTCCTCGGTTATGAGTGCCCGCTGGGGTAATAAAATACGAAGTAATCCAGTTTGAAAGCAATATTAAATCCAACATCCTTAAGCCTTTAACAAACTGCAAACGGATTTTTCTAATCGGCAGAAATCCTTCAGTGACGTCGATGTCGACAGCAGATAATGGAAGTTTATGAAAAATACCCAATACGATAAAACAGATTAG